>NC_091582.1:16851547-16861547 GCF_042767895.1 Penaeus vannamei | reverse complement strand
GTGTGTGTGTGTGTTTGCTAACAGTCATGTGTTTGTATGTGTGTACAACTGTATGAACTCTTTTTGTTTGACTGCGTGCATATATCTGCGTGTGTGTGCTTGTTTACATGCACGGTGCTTGCATGGATAATTGCGGCTTATAAAAACGAAACAGTAAAGAGATAATAGAAAAAGAAAAAAAAAAAGAAATCCATTTTGTTGTGCTCGTTAGAGATAACTTGCCTCTGTTTATTCTTGTGTTTTTTTTAAATATTTTATCGTCTTCTTTATTGCTTCTCTTTCTCTTTTCTTCTTCCATTTCTCTTTTCTTCTTCCAATTCTCTTTTCTTCTTTCAATTTTCTTTTTTCTTCTATTTCTCTCTTTTCTTTTTTTTCCATTTCTCTCTTTTCCTTTCTTTTTCTTTTGCTCTCGGAAAGTAAAATATTTTGTGCTTGGAACAATTTGATGACTAAGATGCCGATGACTCACTGGAACAACTACGATTAGCTTTTTATATTTTAGAGTGAATTGATTTTATAGATATCGATTCAGAAAACGTAATTTTGTGATGAGATTTACAGGCTACTGAATACTGAACACACACACAAACACATGCATATATACAATATACATATATATATATATATATATATATATATATATATATATATATATATATATATATATATATATATGTGTGTGTGTGTGTGTGTGTGTGTGTGTGTGTGTGTGTGTGTGTGTGTGTGTGTATTACAAATATACATACATATATGTACACACCCACACCCACACACACACACACACACACACACACACACACACACACACACACACACACACACACACACACATATATATATATATATATATATATATATATATATATATATATATATATATATATATGTGTGTGTGTGTAAATTCATAATAAAAGGATGAATTCAATAAACGATTATAGACTTAACTTTATTTCAAAATTCATAACTGAGCAAACTGTAACACAAAATATTACAAAACTCCAACACAGAACCCATGATTTCGCTTAGAGCAAAAATAACAAACAGGTTTTCCACTTGAATAAAAATAAGATGAACAGACCCAGATATTGCAAGAAGGATAAAAAATTTTGACTTCAAAGAATAATATTTCCCCGAGTTCATGACGTTATGTTTCGAACTTCCATTATATATATAGATATACATATATACCTGGAGACGAAACGTAACAGTGATCTAAAATTACCAGCGTCCAAAAATTTCTTTCTGGAGTTACATGTACAACTAAACAGAAAAAATATCGTAAGAAAATCATGCTAAACATTCTGACACAATCAACGATGCTTTTTGAGATTTAGTTGTTAAAGCTACGAAATTGTTGGTATCCCTGATTACCTCAATTGCTTTTGGGTATGTGTAGCTTATCTAAATACTGCAAGGCATATTAATAATTTCTTACGCGAATAAAATCATCTCACAGTGAATCTATATGAATTCCGGAACTATTCGAGACATGAATCAGAACGGAACAAAATTCGAAACTCAAATTACAAACCCTTCTGTAACATAAGTTTCTGTTCGTTATTGAATGCTTCGAAACAAAATACAAACCCTTCTGTAACACAAGTTTCTGTTCGTTATTAAATGCTTCGAAACTCAATCTACAAACCCTTCTGTAACACAAGTTTCTGTTCGTTATTGAATGCTTCGACACGCCTCATAACGATACTTTTCTGTGTAGCTGTACATACGTCTCTCGTCTCTACACTCGGGTCTGACCACTTTAACCCTCCTGTAACAACTAAGTATCTGTGTACTTATACATTTTATCTATTTATATAAGTAGGCATGAATGTATACTGTGTATACATGCATGTATATATATAATGTTCTTAGCATAAAACATTTCTTCATTAAATATAACAAGAAAAAGCTATATTATAAACAGAGACTGATAGTTCAGATTTAAATTTCACACAAAAAAAGATAATTTTCATATACAGTCGACATTTATTATAATATATATTATAAAGATCTGGAAATAAATATAGACATACAAGATACAAATTCCATATAAACTGCACAACGAAAATCTCAATAAAAAAAAGAGACAAGATACAGTATCAGTGGAAGATTCGATGCTGGAGATAAGGAGACGCGGGATCAGGCGACCAAACGCGTGTTGTTATTGTCATACGAGGCCAGTATTCCGTGTTGTCAGTGCCAGTTAGTGCCAGTTGGTGCCAGCATCCAGTACGTCTCGGATGCCGCTTAAAATCTGTCTCTTAAGTGGTGTCGAAAGTGTCTCAGCTTTGGTTCTTCTTGGGTTGGTGGTTGTCTCGGGTGAGGAGAAAGTTGGTTGGTTTAAAAAAGGGTTGAAGTTTGATTGTGTGAGGTTTAGGGGTTGATTGCTTGTTTATAATCAAAGGGAGATGTAAGGAACGAAGCTAAGACGTTGTGTGATATTATTTTTTTTAATATTGTAAATTTTTATTTTTTAGTATTGTAAATCATTATTCTTTAAATATTGTAAATCATTATTTTTTAGTATTGTCAATCATTATTTTTTTAAATATTGTAAATCATTATTTTTTAAATATTGTAAATCATTATTTTTTAAATATTGTAAATCATTATTTTTTTAAATGTCAATAATTATTTTTTAATGTTGTAAATCATTATCTTTTTAATATTGTAAATCATTATTTTTTTAATATTGTAAATCATTATTTTTTAATATTGTAAATCATTATTTTTATAATATTGTAAATCATTATTTTTTAATATTGTAAATCATTATTTTTTTTATATTGTAAATCATTATTTTTTAAATATTGTAAATCATTATTTTTTAATATTGTAAATCATTATTTTTTAATATTGTAAATCATTATTTTTTTTAAATATTGTAAATCATTATTTTCTAAATATTGTATTAGTTTTCTCTCTTTACCCGGACAGATCTACAATAACTCAGTCGAAAGAAAAGCCAAGAGAACGTTCATTATTTTTTTCCAACTTCGTCTTCCACTCTTACGGCGATGACGAGAGGAATCCTGGCCCTCCACGCCTTCGTCCTGGCGCTGGCCACCTCCTCGACGCCCTCGACCTTCCCCCCCGACAAGCCGTCGACCTCCAGGGGCGAGGCTGTCATCAAGAACTGCTCGACGATCTGCCTCCCCTTCCTGGCCAACGCCTTCGTGTACTGCTTCGGCGACGCGAGGGAGAAGCCCCACCTCCGCCGGGTCGTGTGGACGGACCCCCAGGGCCAGGACGTCCTCCCCTGGGCGCCCGGGAGACACGCCTTCGTCCTCGGGAACAACTCCTTCCTCTCCCACTCGTACCTCGTCTTCCGGGACTTCAACGTCACGCTCGAAGGGACGTACTGGTGCTCGGTCGTCGCGAACGGTTCCTCGGCGGGTCGAGCCTCGATTCGAATCCTGGTCTCGAGCTCGGACGAAACCTCGAGCCTTCAGTGCCAGTGCGAGCTCGGAGCTTCGTCTCGGAGCGTGCGAAGAGCGGGAGGAACGCGTCAGCTCGAATCGCCAGCTCGAATCGAAGTGTCAGCTCGACGCAGTCCTGACAAACCGATGGAGAAAGTCTGTCAGCAAAGAACGCCATTCAGAGTGCCCGAGGATGAGTGTCTCCTTCCTTCGTCAGCGTCAGCCAGAATTCCAAGGACGTGTGGCAGAAAGTGTCAGGAGGTGTCAGCGAATGGGACGGTGCTCTCTTCCCGTGGTCGTGTACCTAGAAGGAGAGATCAAGACTGATTAGAAAAATAGAAAAGTTACTGTAATTCATATTGTTTTTCTTGAATGTAAATTGATTTATGTGGTATGTTACGATGATTATGATTTCGTTGTACACAATAAAATGAGTTCATTGTCTATTGTTGTTTTGATTTTACCCTATGACACATTAGTTTAGAAACTAGATTGACAACCAAACAAACAAAAAAATAATGCTTATACATATACATACATTCATACATACAAAAATACATGTATATATATATATATATATATATATATATATATATATATATATATATATATATATATGTGTGTGTGTGTGTGTGTGTGTGTGTGTGTGTGTGTGTGTGTGTGTGTGTGTGTGTGTGTGTGTGTGGGAGGGTTGCGCTCTCCGGCAGATTAGAAATAAGATAAAAATATATTGTATATCCTATTGTTCTACGGACTTCTTAATTACTGTAAATTTCTCTATATCAGTTTCTCCATCTATTCATATATCTATGTATCTTGCTGTTTAGATTTTCATCTCTCTCTCTGTCTCTCTCTCTCTCTTTGTCTCCCCCTCTCTCCTCCCCCCCTCTCTCTCTCACTCATCCTCTCTCTCTCTCTCTCTCTCTCTCTCTCTCTCTCTCTCTCTCTCTCTCTCTCTCTCTCTCTCTCTCTCTCTCTCTCTCTCTCTCTCTCTCTGTCTCTCTCTCTCTCTCTGTCTTCTTGTCTCCCCTCCCTCTCTCCCTCCCTCTTCCTCTTCTTCTCCCTCCCTCCCTCCCTCCCTCTCACCACTTCCACTCTTCCTCTCCCTCCCTCTCTCTTTCTAATCTTTGCAATCGCCGACTCCAAACCCATAAATCTCTTGAACATATTTTCTTCCCGCTCCAGGGACACACGTGACCAACTCAGAGAAGCCAGAGAAGCAGTGAACTCGCCAATTTTCTGAATGAACACAGACCGATATGCAGTCCGTCGTAATTGGCTTCTTTGTCGTGAATATAACCCGGTTTTAATGGCACGAAACCAGTGCGGATTTCCTGCTTGTGTTTGGTATGACACGAAGAGTATTATTATTTTATTTCGTTAATGGGTTGTCTGATTTTTATAAATTGTAAAAAAAATAGGGGCATGGGGTTGGGTGAGGGGGGGGGGGTAGGGAGATTTGTTTGTGCTTTCGAATGCGTGTGGATTTACAAGCATTCGTACGTGTAATTTTATGTATATTCATCTATTTATCTATATATTTCCTGTCAGTATCATTCACACACACACACACACACAAAAGCACACACACACACATACACACACAGACAAGCAAACACAAAGCACACACACACACACTCACACACACACACACACACGCACACACACACACACACAAGCACACACACAAGCAAACACAAAAGTCTTAACAAGAAAATAAAAAAAAAACAGGAACAAGAGAGACAGCAAAGAAAGAACGGATTTAAGAGCAATAAAAATAATTACGCGGGTAATAAAAAAGAACGAGAAAAAAAGTCCTTAAAAGATAATTAAGAATTAGGAGACAACCGCACTTATTCAGCAGGAGTGTCATAGGTTTTAAAAGAGGGGAAAAAGGGGACGAGAAGAAGGGGAGTAATTCTTGTTTTTTCCCTTTTCCCCTTTTTAGATGTCTTCTATTTCTGGGTTTGGTTCGTCTCTTATTTTCTTTCTCTTTCTCTGTATCCGTTTCTCTCCCCTCTTTCACTCTCTTTTTCTGTCTGTCTTCTCTTCCCTCCTCTCTCTCTCACTTTCTCTGTCTGTCTCCTTCGCTCTCTTTTCTATCACTCTTTCTCTGTGTCTATCCCGTTTTTTCTCCTTTCTTTTCTCTCTCTTTCTCTATCTGTCTCCTTTTCCCCTCCTCTCTTTCGCTCACTTTCTCTGTCTCTGTCTCCTCTCTCCTTTCTATCATTTTCTTTCTCTGTTTCTATCTCCTTTTCTCTCCTCACGCCTCCCCCTCTGTCTCTGTCTGTCTTCTTCTCCCTCCTCTCTCTCTCTTTCTTTGTCTTTCTCCTTCTCTCCTTCTTACTGTCTCTTTCTCATGTGCGCCATACAGTACAATAATTCATAAATACATATATCTACTACGATAAAATTATATGTCCATTAAATATTATCTATCTGACAGTCTATCTATAATAGTTTAGAAAATATGTTAAAACTAATCCCATTATGGTGTCCACATGAGAGCGACCTTTGACCTCTAAGCTACCCTACCTGACCTTTGCATGATGTGGGATTTCCCCTTATGGAAGGTCATGCATAGTGATCACGATGTTATTAAATTCACGATAACTAATTCCGTGGTTGAGCACTTTCTTCCGATGGAGACCTTTGATCAATGCAATCTGACCTTTGCATGTTCAATAGCTCTGAACCCTTCTCTCACCCCCCTCCCCTCCCCTCTCCCCTCTTCCACGTACCTCTCCTCGCCTTCTCTCCCTCTCTCTTCCCTCTTCCACGTATCTCTCCTCGCCTTCTCTCCCCTCTTCCACGTACCTCACCTCGCCTTCTCTATCTCTCTCTCCCCTCTTCCACGTATCTCTCCTCTCCTTCTCTCTCTCTCTCTCCCTCTTCCACGTACCTCTCCTCCCCTTCTCTCCCTCTCTCTCTTCTACGTATCTCTCCTCCCCTTCTCTCCCTCTCTCTCCCTCTTCCACGTATCTCTCCTCGCCTAATCTCCTCTCTCCCCTCTTCCACGTATCTCTCCTCTTCTCTTCTCTCTCTCTCTCTCCCTCTTCCACGTACCTCTCCGCCTTCTCTCCCTCTCTCTCCCTCTTCCCCGTACCTCTCCTCGCCTTGTCTCCCTCTCTCTTCCCTCTTCCACGCACCTCTCTCCCTCTCCCCTCTCTTCCACGTGCGTCTCCCCTCCCTCCTCTTCCACGGACCTCTCCCTCCCTGGCCTCCTAAGCCCCATACTTTTCCTCTCTCCCCTTTCCTCCGTCCGTCCCTCTCACCTCCCCTCTCCTTTCCCCCTCTCTCCTCCCGCCCCTCTCTTTTCCCCGTCTCTCCTCCTTCCGTCCCTCTCACCTCTCCTCTCCCCTTCTCTCCTCCTTCCTTCCCCCTTCCCCTCGACTCTCTCTCCCAAATATACTCCCTCCCCTTCCTCTCATGCCTTCTCCCTGTCAAACTCTTATATCTCTCTTCCCTTTCCTTCTTTGCCCTCCTCAATTCGCGACTCTCCCTCTCCCATTCCCGCCCCCCCCCCCCGTCTCCCCTCTGGTGCCTCCCAAATCAACCCTCTCCCTTCCCTTCCTCCTTACACCCTCCTCTTCCCCTAACCCACTCCCCTTCCCCTTCCCCTTCCCCTTCCCCTTCCCTACCCGTTCGTGGAAGTCTAAATCTCCGTTTTGGGGACATTAATTAATAAAGACCCGAGAATGAATTTTTACTCGTACCTTTTTAGAGAGAAGACTGAGCACATCAAATTATTCTTATTGAGAGTTTTGCGTCTTTTGTTTTTGTGGGAGGAGATGGGAACTTATCTACAGGTGTGTCTGTTTGTTAAAGTTTTTATTATTATTATTATTATTATTATTATTATTATTATTATTATTATTGCTATCTTTTTTCTTTTCTTTTTCTTTTTTAGTTTGTGGGAATATATATGTTTTGTTTGGATTTATGTGTGTATAGGAGGGTGTGTTTGTGTATGTGCGTGTGCGTGTGCGTGTGTGTGTGTGTGTGTGTGTGTGCGTGTGTGTGTGTGTGTGTGTGTGTGTGTGTGTGTGTGTGTGTGTGTGTGTGTGTGTGTGTGTGTGTGTGTGTGTGTGTGTGTGTGTGTGTGTGTGTGTGTGTGTGTGTGTGTGTGTGTGTGTGTGTGTGTGTGTGTGTGTGTGTGTGTTTCTCGGTGGCTACATCTCATCTCAGAAAAGTCGAAAAGTCGATCAGAAAGATAGAAAGAAATGGATAAAGACAGAGCATAAAGAAAAGTCGAAAAACGAAAGATCAGAGAGACAGAAAGAAATTAATAAAGACAGGACAAAAAAAATGTAAAAAAAACGAAAGATTTGAAAAACAGAAGAAAAAATAATCATGTATAGAGGTCATTCCCCCTTCAAGCGACCGAGTGTGCAAACTCCCAAGCCATTTTACGTTTACTTCAGGAAAAAATCTTTGCTTTCGTTTGTCGTTTTCTTATTTCATTTTCCTTTTATGCAAATGCATTCGAGTGCTTGGATTTGCCCAATTAGCTCACGCACCCTCGCTTTGGCATGCGCTGGTATTTTAAAGAGAGAGAAATGGCAAAAGAGGGGAAAAGAAGAAGGAGGAGGAGGGAGGAGGAGGAGGAGGAGGAGGAGGAGGGGGAGGAGGAGGAGGAGGGGGAGGGAGGAGGGGGGAGGAGGAAGAGGGGGAAGGAAGAGGGGGGAGGGAAGGAGGGGGAGGAGGGGGAGGGGGGAGGAGAAGAAGACGAAGAAGAAGAAGAGGTAGTAGTAGTAGAAGAGAGGAATAGAAGGAGAAGAAGATGGAGAAGGAGGAGGAGAAGAAGAAGAAGATGTAGAAGACGAAGAAGAAGAGGTTGTAGTAGTAGAAGAAAAAGAAGAAGAAATATAGGAAGAAGGAGGAGTGGGGGGGAGAAGAAGAAGGAGAAGACGGAGAAGAAGATGTGGTAGTAGTAGAAGAAAAAGAAAAAGAAGAAGAAGAATAGGAAGAGGAGGAGGAAGGGGAGTAGGCAGTGAGACGATTGAGAAGGGGAAAGACGAAGATGAAGAGTAGTAAAGAGGAAGAGGAGGAAAAAGAAGAAGAAGAAGAGGTAGAAGAAGAAGAAGAAGAAGAGGAAGAAGAAGAAGGAGGAGGGGGAGAAGAAGAAGAGAATGAGTAAGGAATAGGAATAGCCGCTGTACTAATAGAAGTAGGAGCATGAAGTGGAAAAGAAGAATTGGAAGAGACAAATCTGGAATAAAAGAAGCAGAACGAAGAAATATAGACTGAAATGGAAGATGAAAAAGGTTAGAGAAAAGAAGGAGAAGGAGAAGGAGACGTTTAGAATGAGGAAGAAAAACAAGAGGAAGAGGAAGCGGTAGAGAAACAGATGAAAGAACAGGAAAACCAGAAAGAGGAAGAGGAGGAGCGGAAGGGAATGATGGAGAAGTAAAAGGAAAGAAGAAGAGAAGGAAGACGAAAAGGGGGATAAGGAGAGATCAGGAAAAAATGGAAGAGGAGGTGGATGGAAACGAAGAAAAGACAAAGGCGTAAAAGAAGAGTTGCATTGAATAGTTCTCGTTGTGGAAAAGTGAAAGTTAAAATGGTTTATCACTTTATCCTCTTTATTTCTCTCTCCCTTTCTCTCTTTCTCTTTTTTTTTCTCTCTCTCTCCTCTCTTTCTTCTCTCTTTCTTTCTTCTCTCTCTCTCTCTCTCTCTCTCTTCTTTCCCCCCCTCTCTTTCTTTCTTCGTCTCTCTCTCCCCTCCCTCTCCCCTCTCTCTCTCTTTTCTCCTTCCCCCCCTCTCTCTCTCTCCCCCTTCCCTCTCTCCTCTCTCCCACTCCCCTCTCCCTCCCTCCCTTCCCCCTCTCCCCTCCCTCCCCCTCCTTCTCTCCCTCCCTCCCCCTCTTCCCCCTCCCTCCCCCTCCTTCTCTCCCTCCCTCCCCCTCCTCTCTCTCTCTCTCTCCACCACTCGATGTCCCTCTCGATGATGTCAATCCCAAGAACTACAGCAGAAAAAAAAAAAAAAAAAAAATTGACTTCACATCTCACTCTATTTTCGTATCCGTCTGCTGTCAGAGTTCAGTGACCCGGATGAGAGTACAAGAGCGAAAGATGAGAAAGATTAGAAAGATGAGGATAAAGATGGTGCGTGGAGGAAAGTTGAAGAGCGAAAGATTAGAAAGATAGAGAGATGAGGATAAAGATGGTGTGTGAAGGAAAGTTGAAGAGAGAAAGATTGGAGAGATAGAAAGATGAGGATAAAGATGGTGCGTGAAGGAAAGTTGAAGAGAGAAAGGTTGGAAAGATGGAAAGATGAGGATAAAGATAGAGCATGATAGAAAATGTCGAGAAGCGAATGGTTGGAGAGATAGAAAGAGAAGGATAAATTTAGATGAAGAGACAGAAAGAGATGGATAAAGATGATGCATGAAGGGAAGTAGAGAAGCGAAAGGTTGGACAGATAGAATGGTAAAGATAAAGATAGGGCATGATGGAAAATGTCGAGAAGCGAAAGATCAGAGATAGAAAGAGATGGATAAAGATGGTACATGAAGGAAAATGTCGAGAAGCGAAAGATCAGAGATAGAAAGAGATGGATAAAGATGGTACATGAAGGA
>NC_091582.1:16839047-16844047 GCF_042767895.1 Penaeus vannamei | reverse complement strand
ACAAAGGGCGATCGAGGTCAGCGGTGAATAATTTCTTGGGGAGGCGATTTCGTCCGTAAGTGGAAGACGAGGAAATAAATATTGCCATCGATCAACGCATACCTTTCGAGTGCCTTCGGGTCTGGGTACCTCGGCGCTATGGAGGTAAGGGGGGAGGGGGAGGGGGAGGAGGGAGGAGGGGGAAGGGGAGGGCGATTGTGGGGGCCCAGGATGAGGGGGGGGGGTGAAGTGTAGGAGTGGAGTTGGGGTGAAGTGAGGGAGTGAAGTTAGAATGAAGTGAAGGAGTTTGGTACGGGTAAAGTAAGGGGGTGGAGGTATGGTGAAGCAAGGGAGTGGAGTTTGGCTGAAGTAAGGGGGTGGCGTTGGGGTGAAGTAAGGGAGTGAAGTAAAACGAAGTGTGGGAGTGGAGTTGGGGTCAAGTGAGGCAGCAGGAGTATGGTAGGGAAGAAGAGCTGAAGGTAAATCGTTAGGACGGGAGTGGTATTAGGAAGAAAGTGAAACAGTGGGAGTTGGTATGCTAGATAAGTTAGGAGTAAAGTGTTGGAGTAGAAGCGGTAGTAGGAGTGCGGTTTTGTAAATCGAATTGAGGATAAAGTAGGAGAATTAGAGATAAAGTAGTATGAGTGGGATTGGAAATACAGCAAAATAAGGCAGTAAGAGTAAGGTAGAGATTGGAATAGAGTGGAGTAGGGATTGGAGTGCGAGTGTGGGAATAGAGTAAGAAGCGATTAAGGTTAAGCTTAGGGATTGAGGGTGGGAGGGGGGAGGAGGGAGTGAGGGTGGGGAGGAGGAGGGAGTGAGAGAGGGGGAGAAGAAGGGAGTGAGGGTGGGGGGGAGGAGGGAGTGAGGGTGGGGAGGAGGAGGGAGTGAGGGTGGGGGGGGGAGGAGGGAGTGAGGGTGGGGGGGGAGGGAGTGAGGGTGGGGGGGGAGTGAGGGTGGGGGGGAGGAGGGAGTGAGGGTGGGGGGGAGGAGGGAGTGAGGGTGGGGGGGGAGGAGGGAGTGAGGGGGGGAAGAAGGGAGTGAGGGTGGGGGGGGGAGGAGGGAGTGAGGGTGGGGGGAGGAGGGAGTGAGGGTGGGGGGGAAGAAGGGAGTGAGGGTGGGGGGGAGGAGGGAGTGAGGGTGGGGGGGAGGAGGGAGTGAGGGTGGGGGGGGAAGAAGAGAGTGAGGGTGGGGGGGGAGGAGGGAGTGAGGATGGGGGGGAGGAGGGAGTGAGGGTGGGGAGGGGGAGGGAGTGAGGGTGGGGGGGGGGAGGAGGAGGGAGTGAGGGTGGTGGGGGAGGGAGAGAATACTCCATCTTACCGAGAACATTTTATATTATTGCACTCTAGCGTAATAACATAAATACAAAGATCTTTCTACCCTTGCTGCAGTCTCATCTTTGACCTGCGATACGAACTAAAACACCAGAGATAATTAGAGTTTATGTGATATACCAATTATTACTAATTATTATGAATTATGTGATATACCAATTACTACTGAATCAAAAAGGTGAAGCCAAAATTTGTTTCTTAGTGACAAAAATATACGTGATTTTATGTTTAAAAAGGGAGTAATGTTTATGGGAATGATAATAATGGGTTAAATGATTAATGACGATGATGATAAAAGTAATAACTATAATAACGATAATTAAAACAACAAAAGATATAATAAGAACAATGATAATAGTGATAATGATTAGGGTAATACGAATAAGACTTCAATATTATACAAGACAATAATAATTACAATTCGAAAGAAAGTCCAAGAATTATGAAAACTTTAACTCGGAAAGCACCAGTAACAGACACGAGCAAAAAATTTCTACGATATGCACTATCACCATAATTATCTCATTAAATGCATGACCAACACCTATTTTCTTTCCTTTTTTTTCTCTCTCTTTTTTTTTATCTCTCTCTCTCTTTCTTAGCACGCAGCGCTGACCCGGAAGTACTAGCGAGAGGTCACGCGGAGGTCACGGAATACAAAGAGAGGAAATGCTGTTAATCGATGGGTCATGTACTGCCGCCATGATACAGGTATGCATGATACAGGTATGCGCCGGTTATTGTGAGTTATTCATAAGGGTGATTGCGGCAATGACCATTCTCTTCATCTATGTATCGGAATGGATTTTGCTGGTAATATGCAGATAATAATTATGAGGATTTCATGTATTTATCGGAATGGATTTTGCAGGTAATATGCAAATAATTATAAGGATTTCATGTATTTATCGGAATAGGTTTTATAGGTAATAGGCAATTAATAATTATAAAGATTTTATTTATATATCGGAGTAGGTTTTATAGGTAATATGCAAATTATGATTATAAGTATTTAATTTATTTATCGGAATAGATTTTGCTGGTAAAATAATAATGCTAAGGATAAGTATATGATGATAATTATAAAAAGAATATATTAGCATTACTATAATTATTATTGTTTCTGCTATTAATGATGATGATAATGGCACTGCTGCTATTACTACTATTACTACTACTACTAGTGCTACTGATGATATATAGATGATAATATGTAAAAATACCGATAAAAATATGACCGTAATAATGATAATGATGATAATCCTCATAATCATACTGTTACTACTGCTGCTGCTAATGATAAAAATACTATAACAATAATAGAAGAAATAATGACATAAACAACAATAATAACGATAATAATATACTGATAATGGTAATGACAATAATGATGATAATAACAATTGCAGTAATAGCAATTATCAGCAAGAACGATGTTGATGACTAATAATGGTAATATTGAATGAAAATGAAATAGTAGTAATAACAATAATAATGTTGATAAAAATAATTATAACAACAATAATGAAAATGACAGTATTAGTAATAATAATGATGATAACAATAACAATAGCAGTAATGACAATAATGATAGCGAAGAAATGATAATGATGATAACATAAACTTTAATCATAATATCGCGATAAAAAAGAATAACTATAAAATCACCCTCATGAAATCCTCATTATTATCCAAATCCTTTCTAATAATAATAGTATTACTGATCCTACAAACTATCTGGCTAACACAACCATCATTATTACGGCAAGTTACACACACGACTGCCTCGCTAACAAAACTATCATTATTTTAACAAATTATAGAGGGCCACCCGTGTACTTTATAGGTGGGAGAGTGAGAGAAAAGTGAGAGGAAAGGGTGAGGAGTGAGGGTTTGGATGGGGGTGGTGGGGGGGTATGTGTGAGGGAGGGAGAAGGGAGAAAAGTAGGTATGAGGAGTGGGGGAAGGATAGTATGTGAGGGGAGGGGGGTGTAAATATAGTATGAGGGGGTGGGAAGGTCGTATGACAAGGGGGAGGGGTGATAGGGCAAGGAGGGAAGGGAGGGGGAGACAATACAAGGAAGAAGGGGGAGAAAAATTAATCTAAAGGTAGGAGAGGAGAGAGAGAAAAGGGGTTGGAGAAAATAATATGAAGAGAGTAGCTGAAAAAAAGGACGATAAGAGGGGAGGAAGGTGAGAAAAGGGAGTATGAGAGGGGGAGGGGGAGGGAGGGAGGGGGGGAAGTGTGAGTCACTCCCAGCGGCCCCTAAACTGCTGGGTAATCAACGGTTACCGAGGATCGATACCAATTACTACCAACTAGCGAACGACGGTAGCCAATCCCGTGGGAATCTCTTTTTATGGATATATTTACGTCGTATTTTTGTAGTTGTTGTGTTTCAAAAAAATCGTTGTATTGTCTTATTTTATTCTTATGGTTGTGGTTTTGTAAAGACGTTACTGTAGCTACATTTATTATTTTTGATAAAGTATTGTTTTCATTGTTATTATATAATGTGATTAAGATCAACCGCTTGACGAGTATCAAAGAAAATACGTTTTGACGGTAAATAACACGGCCAAAGAACGTTATTTTATAAACAGACTCTTTACTAAACTGACTTAACCTGATTTCACTCTCACGTTCATCCTAATCACGTTTATTAATGAACGGCCCTCAAAACGGAAGTATTTTCGTTCAGAAATTTGCGAAATAAGCAGACCTGGTGAGCAATAATTTTTTTTTTTTGGGGGGGGGCGAGCAACTTCGAAAACATATAAAACATAAATTATAGTCTGCGTTTAAATCTTTTACTTTGTTCATTCACCTATTTTACTTTAAGTAACAACTCAGCGGTTAATATACCAACGGGGAATACAAACGTTTCTTCAAAGTGTAATTATAAGAAACACGTAAAGGTAGATAAATAATATGATACTATGTCAGTTTTTATTATTATTATTATTACTTATTATTATCATTCTTATTTTTATTTATCTATTTTTTTATTTTATTTATTATTATTATTATTTTTTTTTTTTTTTTTTTTTTTTTACCTAGGGGCCCTTCGATTCTTTGGGATTGAGAGGTTGCAATCAGAGTGAGTTTTTTTTTCAGATTCGAACTCACGATCGCGGATTCGAACCTGGCGCCCTAACCCACTCGACCACAAAATTAAAGAAAAAATTGCTAATAACGAGAATAACCCACTCGACCACAAAATTAATGAATAAATGATAATAACGATAATAACCCAGTTGACCACAGAAATAATGAATAAAAAATGATAATAACGATAATGACCCGCTCGACCACGGTATTAATGAATAGATAATAATAATGATAAAAGATGAATAGATAATTGTTCAAGCCCATCTCCGGATCCCGAGCAAGCTGAGACATGGTGTCTAGCTACTTACACAGGGAATAAAACCACAGGCTGTTAAAAGAGAGAGAGGGAGAGAGAGAGAGAGAGAGAGCGAGAGAGAGAGAGAGAGAGAGAAAGAAAGAAAGAAAGAAAGAAAGAAAGAGAGAGAGAGAGAGAGAGAGAAACAGAAAGAGAGAGAGAGAGAGGGGGGGAGGGGGGAGGGAGAGAGAGAGAAAAGAAAGAGAGAGAGAGAGAGAGAGAGAGAGAGAGAGAGATAGAGAGAGAGAGAGAGAGTGTGAGAGAGAGAGAGAGAGACAGA
>NC_091582.1:16821547-16834047 GCF_042767895.1 Penaeus vannamei | reverse complement strand
TAAAGTCAAACCAAAGAAGAAACACGGAATAGAAAGGGAATTATGAAGAAAAAATCAGCTGATGAATAAACGAGAGGCAATAGAAAACGGGAATTCAAAAAAGAAAACGAAACAAGAAACAACGGAAACAATTATATAAACGAAAACCGGATCATATAAAAGCGAAAACAAATAGATAAAGCCAAACCGAAGAAGAAAAACGGAATAAAAATGGAATTATGAAAAAAATCAGCTGTTGAGAAAACGAGAGGCAATAGAAAACGGGAATTAAAAAAAAAACGAAATAAGAAACAACGGAAACAATTATATAAACGAAAAACGGATCATATAAAAGCGAAAACAAATAGATAAAGCCAAACCAAAGAAGAAAAGCGGAATAGAAAGGGAAATTATCATAGAAAAAAAAGGAAAGGCGCTGAATATATCCGTCAGAGAAAGTTCGCCAGATGTTTGTTCCGTAACAATGTACATATCTTTCCCTCGTTTCTCGTGACTTGAAAGTTATTTATCTTCATGCCTAGACTTTCCTGCAGACTGCAACAAAGGCTTTCTATTTCCATAATTGTTTGATTAAATCTACAACCAAAAGATAAATTGAAAGAAATAGAAATGGATGTTGGAGTGTGACTTTCTATTTCCATAATTGTTTAATTAAATCTACAACCAAAGAATAAATGGAATAGAAATAAATAGAAATAAAGATGCATGGGAACAGAAGGAAAAAAAAATAATGGGAAGAGAGGATCGAAAGAAATGAATAAAGAAGGAAGAAGAAAGAAAAAACTAAAGAAAATAAGAAAAGGACAATAAAAAACAAAGAAAAAAAGGAATATAGAAAACCGCAGAGAAGAGGGAGACGAAGAAAAAAAAGACGATTTTAACCTAAATTTATAAATACATTAAAAAAAACGGTATTTGATCCCCCATGGAGTCTATTGCGTCCTGTTACACCTTTGCCTTCATTTCGCTTAATCATTCACTCTCTATAGTATCCGATTCCCGTTAGAAACTCCGCAGAAAAAGTGTAAAATCATCTATAGGTGTTTATCTTTTTTTGTCTGGATTATTTGCTGTCTTTCCCCTATCTCTCTTTCTTTCTTTCTTTCTGTCTCTCTCTCTTCCAATTTTCTCTTTTTTTTTCTCTCTCTCTTTCTTTCTGTCTGTCTGTCTGTCTTTCTCTCTCTCTCTCTTTCTTTCTCTATCTCTCTCTCTCTTTCTCTCTCTCTCTCTCTCTCTCTCTCTCTCTCTCTCTCTCTCTCTCTCTCGTTCTCTTTTTTCTTTCTCTGTCTTTCTTTCTCCCTCTCTCTCGCGCTCTCTCTCTCTCTCTCTCCCTCTCTCTCTCTCTCTCTCTCTCTCTCTCTCTCTCTCTCTCTCTCTCTCTCTCTCTCTCTCTCTCTTTTTATCTCTCTTTCTTCTTTCTCTCTCTCTCTCTTTCTCTTTCTTTCTTCTTTCTTTCTCTCTCTCCTTCTCTCCCTCTCTCTCTCTCTCTCTCTCTCTCTCTTTCTCTCTCTCTCTCTCTCTCTCTCTCTCTCTCTCTCTCTCTCTAGTTAGTTCAAGTTCTAATCAAGGTGTTAATTAAGAAAGTGTCGGAAGTGAAGGTGTTATGCTATTGTAGAAGGAGGGAGATAAGGAGAAAGAGAGAGTAAATGATGATATTTTCTATTTGTCTTTTCTTTATTCATTTATTTATTCATTTATTAATAGATTTGTTATTTTTTGTATTTGGAGTTTATTTATTTATTTGGTTTATTTAGTGTTCTTTTTTTTTTTCTTGCTTCTTTCTTTAATCTTCCCATTTATTCATTTAGCTATTTCACTGCTTCTCATTCTCTCTATCATTATTATTGTCATTGTCATTATTATCTTTACTACTTTTATTGTTATTACTATTATCATTTTTGTTATCATTACTATTACAAATGTTATCATTTTTATTATTCTTGATACTATTATTATTGTTATCATTACCATTATTTTCATCATTAGTAGTATTACTATTACCATCATCATTATTATTGTTTATTATCATCATTATTGTATGTTATCATTATCATTATCATTATTATCATTACTGTTATTATCATTATCATTATCAGTATTACTATTATTATTAATATCATTGTTAATATCATTATGATCATTATCATTATCAGTATTACTATTATTATTATTATTATTATTGTTATTATCATTATGACTATTATCATGATCATCACTATCATTATCATTACCCATATCATTATTATCATCATCATCATCATCAAAATCACAGTTAGAGAGTAGAAAGGAAAGTCTATTAGCCAAGAGGAAGTAACTTCCATTCCCCCTCATCCCCCACTCCGCCTCCTCCTTCCTCCTCCTCCTCCTCCCTCCTCCCCCTCCTCCTCACCCAAGAGGGAAATACCCCACTCCGGCCCCACCCTCCCACCCTCCTCTCTCCTCCTCCTCCCTCCTCCCTCCTTCCTCCTCCTCCTCCCTCCCTCCTCCTCCCTCCTCCTCCTCCCTCCTTCCTCCTAACGCAATGTTTAACGAAAGTGTTTATCGAGAAGGAGTCACCACTATGGCCTTTATCAGAGAGAGAGTGAAGGGAGTACTCCTCTAAGTTTCCTAATATGGGTAGGGGGGTGGAGGGAGAGGAGGAGGAGGAGGAGGAGGATAAGGAAGGAAGGAGGAGGAGGGAGGAAGGAGGAGAAAGGAGGAAGGAGGAGGAGGGAGGAGGGTAGAGGTGGAGGAGGAGGAGGAGGGAAGGAGGAGGGGAGGAGGAGGAGGAGAGAGAAGGAGGAGGAGGAGGAGGAGGAGAGGAGGAGGGAGGAGGAGGAGGAGGAGGAGGAAGAAGAAGGAGGAGAAAGAAGAAGAAGAAGAAGGGAAGAAGAAGAAGAAGAAGGGGGAGGAGGATAAGGAGGAGGGTGGGGTGGAGGAGGAGGAGGTGGTGGAGGAGGAGGAGGAGGAGGAGGAGGAGGGGCAGGATATAGGAAAGGAGGGCGAGGAGGAGCAGGAAGAAGGAAGAAGGAGAAAGAGGTGGAATATATGGAGGTGGATGAGGTGTAGGAGGGGTGGTGGAGGAGGAAAAGTAGGAGGAGGAGGAGGAGGAGGAGGGAGGTGTGATGGTGAGGAGGGGGGTAGGAGGATAAGGAGGAGGGAGGAGGAGTACGGTTGAGGGAGGAGGATGTGTTGTGGTAGGAGGGATAAGGAGATGGAGGAGGAGGAGGAGGATAAGGAGGTAGATGAGGTGGAGGAGGATCTGGTGAAGAGGGAAGAGGAGGAGATGGAAGGGATAAGAATAGAGGAGGCGGTGGAGGAGGAAAAGGACACGTAAAAAAACGAAAGGAAGAGAGACAGCAAAGGAAGAATAGATAACGGAGACAGAAGGGAAGGAGGTAGGAGGAGGGGAGGAAAAGAAAGGAGAGAGTTGCTAAGAGGGAGGGGGAAGGGAGGGGAGGGGGGGGAAGGGGAGGGAAAGGGTTAGTATGCAAGGCTACCCACATCCTCTTCCTGTTGCCTTGCGCGAGAGAAATGCTTCCAGACCTCTACCTCCTAAAAGAAAAAAAAAAAAACTTTCTCCTCACCAAAGAGTAAATAAGAAATAATTTTCAAAAGTCTATCAGTGTGAAAAAAGCGATCTTAATAATCATAAAAGACTAATTAAATTCTCAAAGGCTTTCTCATCACCAAAATCATGGTACAGAAAAATAAGAAATAATTTTCAAAAATCTATCAGTGAAAAAAAATCTTAATAATCAGAAAAGCCTTATCAGATTCTCAAAGATTTTTCAAACAACGAATAAGTATTTGACATGACAGTAAATAAGAAATAATTTTCAAAAATCTATCAGTAAAAAAAAAAATCTTAATAATCATAAAAGCCTAATCAAATTCTCAAAGATGTTTCAAAAAAACGAATAAGTATTTGACATGACAGTAAATAAGAAATGATTTTCAAAAATCTATCAGTGAAAAAAAATCTTAATAATCAGAAAAGCCTAATCAGATTCTCAAAGATTTAAAAAAAAAACGAATAAGTATTTGACATGACAGTAAATAAGAAATGATTTTCAAAATTATATCAGTAAAAAAAAAATCTTAATAATCATAAAAGCCTAATCAAATTCTCAAAGATTTAAAAAAAAAACGAATAAGTATTTGACATGACAGTAAATAAGAAATGATTTTCAAAAATCTATCAGTAAAAAAAAAAAAAAATTAATTATCATAAAAGCCTAATCAGATTCTCAAAGACGTTTCAAAAAAACGAATAAGTATTTGACATGAAAACACGACAAACGCAAATTCGCATAAATATTTGCACACGACCACGTCAAGACACGTCAGCGACCTACTAAGTTCAGCAAGTCATGGTGAATCTGTGATGCTCTGGATACTCTTAAATTCTTGTATATTTCCTTAAATTGCGTAAAGAGAAGTCATTATATTATATCTAGTATATATATTCTAAAAGAGAAAGGGGGTTGGGGGGTAGGGAGAGGGAGAGAGAGAAAAGAGGAGAAAGGAGAGAGGAGAGAGGAGAAAGGAGAGAAGAGGAAAGAGAGAGAAGAGGAGAGAGAGGAGAAAGGAGAGAGAAAGAGAGAGAGAGAGAGAGAGAGAGAGAGAGAGAGAGAGAGAGAGAGAGAGAGAGAGAGAGAGAGAGAGAGAGAGAGAGAGAGAGAGAGAGAGAGAGAGAGAGAGAGAGAGAGAGTGAGAGACAGAGAGAGAAAGAAAGAAAGAAAGAAAGAAAGAAAGAAAAGTAACAAAAAGAGAAAGGGACAGAAACGGTAAGTAAATCAGAAACAAAAAGACAGCAGAAACAAAGAAAAGAAAAGAAAAAAAAAACAGCTCAGAAATGAATTTAAAAAAAAAACGGTCCAAGAAAGTGAGAGTGACACAAGCGTAGGCCTATAGTCAGCTGACCCACGGTGACTCAGAAGACCAAACTTGAGTCATAACTCTAATGATTTCGAAAATACCCGTTGAGATAAATACCCAAAAGGATGAGCTGTGGTGGTGATGGTGGAGGAGGAGGAAGAGGAGGAGGAGGAGGAGGAGGAGGAGTGGGAAGAGGAGGAAGAGGAGGAGGAGGAGAAGTGGCAAGAGGAGGAGGAGGAGGAGGAGGGAATAGAGGAATGAAGAGGAAGGAAGAGGAAGTGAAATAGGAAGGGGGAAGGGAAGAGGAGCGGGGTAGAAGATGAGGAAAAGGAGAATATGTGGGACACGAGCAAATAGAAGAATACAAATACCCGCATACCCGCAAGTGTAAGTGTAAAAAAAAAAAATCGAGAGAAATTGACACCTTTTAACGAAATCAAGTTAGTAATTCTATTCCGGTTGACGATAAAATAAATGTGTTTGAATAGTTATCATATTAATGAGTTAATGAAGAATCTAAGAATGGAGAGTGTATTTAAGAAACTGGCGAGGTTTTTTTTTTTGAGAGAGAGAGAGAGAGAGAGAGAGAGAGAGAGAGAGAGAGAGAGAGAGAGAGAGAGAGAGAGAGAGAGAGTGAGAGTGAGAGTGAGAGTGAGAGTGAGAGTGAGAGTGAGTGAGAGAGAGAGAGATAGAGAGAAGAGAAAGAGAGAGAGAATGAGTGAAAAGAGAGAGAGAAAGACAGAGAAAGAGAGAGGGAGAGAGAGAGAAATTAGACAGGGAGAGAGACAGAGAGCGAGAGAGAAAACAGAACAAACAGAAACATATAGAAACAAAGACAGAAAAAAAACAGCCAACCAAACAACCAGAGAAAGCAAAACTGACAACATAAGACGATCTAACCAAATACAACATAGAAAACGGAGATAAAAAGAGAACGGGGAAAGCGTCAAAGAATCTGCCCATTCATGGTGGACTGAAACATTTTTCGGTGAAGGAAAGATTACATCATTCTACTTTCTTAGACAAACACCCCTCGCTGTGGCAGTGTGGAAATGATGGTACAGAAAAAAAGGTATTAGAATGTATCTTGATGTGAGACGTGGCATTAGCGGTTGTCGTTATATGATGATGCTATTAATATCAGTGTGATGAAAATGATGTTGAAGATGATGAGTGATAGTAATGAGTGATGGTGATGATGATAATTATCATTATCAATTATTATTACATTATCATCAATTATTACTATTATGATTATCATTATGATTATGGTTATCATTATTATCATTATTATCTTAATAATGATAATGATAATCGTTGATATTTTTATTATTATAATTATCATTATCAATATTGTTAACATTATGATTATTTCTATTATTTTTATCATGTTTATTACTATTGTTATTACGTTTTTATTATGATTGTTATTGTTATCAATATTATTACTTATAGCATTATTTTCATTATCATTATTACTGTAATTATTATTTTTATAATTATTGTCATTAGTATTATCATTATAATTATTTCTATTATTATTATCATTTTTATTATTTCTATTATTATTATCATTTTTATTATTTCTATTAGTATTATCATTATTGTTATTGTTATTATTATTATTATTATTATTTTCATTAATATTATTATTATTGTTGTTATTATAGGTTCCCTGTACGAACAACAATAACTGGCAACGGCCTCTTTCTGGAGGTATTCCGAGACAGGAAGTGAAACTGGACAAAGCTGGAATATAATTAAGGCAAGAAATAAAATTAGATACAATTAAGTTCTCATTAGAGACACAGACGAACACACACACACACTTACACAGACATGCACACACACACACATACGCGCACACATGCACACAGACACACACACACACACACACACACACACACACACACACACACACACACACAGATGCACACACACACACACGCATGCACAGATGCACGCACACACGCAACGCTTTCACTTGGTGCAAACTGATTGTCTCAACTGATTGGCAAAATAATTCTCTCTTTCTTTCTCTCTCTTTTGCTTTCGCTCCCCCCCCCCCCTCTCTCTCTCTCTCTCTCTCTCTCTCTCTCTCTCTCTCTCTCTCTCTCTCTCTGTCTCTCTCTCTCTCTCTCTCTCTCTCTCTCCTCTTGCTTTCGCTCCCCCCCTCTCTCTCACTCTCTTTTGTTTTTCGTTCTCCTCCCTCTCTCTCTTTCTATCTCGCTCTCTCTCTCTCTCTCTCTCTCTCTCTCTCTCTCTCTCTCTCTCTCTTTCCTCGAGCGAAAACTTAATTATATTGGACTCGTGTTTTAACGAACGACCAAGAGGCACATTAGATGCAAATGACGCTGAAAGGAGTTTAACGACGTACCTTCTTTTCTGAAACTGCTATTTAAAATCTTCTAAATAGAGTCCATTTTGCCTTTCACCGCGCTTCGTTCCAGTAACTTCCTGCCGTCCCATAAACACGTTCTTTTCACCGTAATTCCTTCGTTTGTGAAATTCCATTGCCGTGCGAAAGAGAAGAGAAGGAAATGACAAAAAGAGAGAAATGGAAAATTCCAATAAGTATCGTTCAGGGTGTTGACCATATGACGTAAGAGGAACCGCGGGAGCGAAATGGAAAGGGGTTTCGCGACCATGTGCAGACCGCGGGAGGGAAATGGAAGGCGATCATATCCTTTATAGGGGATTGAATCTCCTATTTGCGCTTCTCTTTTGTCATCCCTTTGCATCTCCTCTCTCCTTATCCTCTCCTGCTTTTTAAAATACCCTTTGGATATGAAAAAACGATCATTTTGATAGATAAATAGACAATAAAAGCCTAAATATGCTCTCGGGGCATCGAAGAGTGAAAGTGAGAGGCGGGCAGCGATGGAGCGAGAGGGTTATATATGTTGCGGGCGTCTTATTGGCCTAGAATGCTGTCGGGAGAAAGTTCCAGGACACGGACGGAGCAACGGTTGAACTCCTTCTTGGACGTTCAGCAACGGGGGGGGGGGGGGGGGAAGGGCCTTCGACGTCGAATGGAAAGGAAATCGAGAGGGAATACGTTTGGAAGGGCGTGTTTCTCGTGTTTCTCTCTCTCTCCATCTCCCCCATTCTCTTTCTCATCTATCTAATTATCTCTCTGTCTCTCTTTCTCTGTCTATCTAATCATGTCTCTCTTTCTCGATCTAATTATCTATCTGTCTCTCTTTCTCTATCTATCTAATTATCTATATGTCTCTCTTTCTCTTCTATCCTTTCTCTTGATCTCTTGCTTGTGATTCATTCGCTTTTATCCCCGCCCTTGCTCAAACGTAGCGGACATCGCTCAAGTTTAGCAGAAGCGCTAAACACCTCTTCCATCCGGGTCCTCATCTTACTCGGACTCGCCCTCCGTCTTTCACTCGCCTCATGGTCGATTTGCCCCTGTTTCTGCGCCTGATTTTCAACCCTGCGTGCGTGCGGACGTGCCTGCGTACTTGGCGATCATGTGTGTGCCTTTTGCGTTTTCACATTCCGGCGCAATGGCTTAGCAACTGGACTCAATAGAAAGTAGTTCTGGAGAGCTTGTTTGCTTGTGGAGGGGAGGGGGGGGAGGGAGGGAGGGAGGGAGGGAGGAATGAGAGAGGGAAGGAGGAGGGAGGGAGGAGAGAGAGAGAGAGAGAGAGAGTGTGAGAGAGAGAGAGAGAGAGAGAGAGAGAGAGAGAGAGAGAGAGAGAGAGAGAGAGAGAGAGAGAGTGAAAGAAAGAGAGAAAGAGAGAGAGAGAGAGACAGAGACAGAGAGAGAGACAGAGAGAAAGAGAGAGAGAGGAAGGAGGGGAGGGAGGGAGGGAAGGAGAAAGAGAGAGACAGACAGTGACAGAGAGACGGAAGGAGGGAAGGAGAAAGGGAAAGAAATATGAACCAGTTCCATTGCGTAGATGAAGAAGGAAAAGCATGGGAACGAGAACAAGGTACAAGCGGAAATGACACTTGTCGTTCAAAAGCAATTAGAGGAAAACCGTTACGCCGATTTTCATTTTGAATTTGAGGTTGAAATATTGAATGTAATATATATCGCTGGATGTTAATATATTGATTAAATATGGAAATTAGTGGCATTTTCTCAACCTTGATTCACAGACAATTACACTTTCGTTATCGAGAGCGAATTAAACGTCTGGGAAATATGAATTATCTTTTGAATATTAATTATAAATCAGTTAATCATTGCCTGTGTCGTCTCTATAGAATATCACCATAAACTGTTACCACTAGAAGCTACAACGTAATTCTCTGGACTTGGGAACACTGCTAGATTATCATTAACGGCTTGATAATTACATTTAATCCTTCATTTTCTGTTTATACTTTCCATCATTTTTTCTACATTGACCAAGACAAAGTTCTTTTGAAAAATGATTTGGCTTCATGATGAGTATGATGAAATAAGTTATTTTTAATTAATTTTTATTTACATATAAAGGCGAGTTGATTACGCCCAATATTTTTTTCTTAATAACTTCGCGAGTGTATTTTTAAAAGTATAAGCTAGTCAGACACTAATTGCTCATTAGTGATTAATTAACCACTTGATGACTTTACTTCTTTCCAGAAGATGGGGGGGGGGGGTGTAGTATAATTTGAAATGAGGTGCACAAAATATATTTTCCTTTATTAGTAATACATGAATAAATATTTAACAAAATGACATATTTTAGCCATTTCTTGTTGTATTAATTACACTTTTCTCTTTTATTTTCTCTCTAATTATCCGTTACGTTATTGAGAGTTATTTATTGAAGCCAAATGAGGATAATGAAAATAATTCATACTAACCAAAGTTGTAATAAAAATTGATCCATTTTATGTATTTTCAAGAATAATTTACGATTATCAAAAAAATCACGGACGTAAAACCTTCCGTTCGGGGAAAATTGTCATTGTGATTATAATGAGATAAAAAAAAATAATAATAATTTAATCGTGAGATTATTTGAATTCGTATATTCGTTGTGAGAAGTATTTGTTGTTGTTGTTGTTATTTATATTTCAAGTGTTGTTTTCACTGTAATTATTGTTGTTATAACGAAGTGAAAATAGAAATGATAATACAATAAAAGATGAAGAAGGAAATAATAAAGAGAAGGAGAGATAGAGATGCACTGACAGAGAGAAAGAGAGCGAGAGAGAGAGAGAGAGAGAGAGAGAGAAAGAGAGAGAGAGAGAGAGAGAGAGAGAGAGAGAGAGAGAGAGAGAGAGAGAGAGAGAGAGAGAGAGAGAGAGAGAGAGAGAGAGAGAGAGAAAGGAGGAAAGAAAGAAAGAAAGAGTGAGTGAGAGAGTATGTGTGTGTGTGAGAGAGAGAGAGAAAGAGAAAGAGAGAGTGAATTAGAGAAAGAGAGAGAGAGAGAGTGAATTAGTGAGAGAGAACAAGAAAGCTAGAAACAGAAACAGACAATCAGACAGACATTCAGACATCCAAAAAACAGACCCAGACACAGACACAAACAGCGAGACAGTCAAACCGAACAGAGAAAATAGCAAAAAGAAATACAGACGGACACAGAAAGAGACAGACAAACCGGTTAGCGGAGAAAGTGTAGCCAGCGAAGAGAGAGACCTTGGCAGAGGATGCTGTCCGGTGCTCACAGATATTCATGGCATGCTGGTTCGACGGAGAGACAGATGATGAGGATGCTGAAGGGAGGGAGAGGAGGAGGAGGAGATAAAGAGGATGTTGCTGGAGGGAGGGAGAGACAGATGATGAGGATGCTGAAGGGAGGGAGAGGAGGAGGAGGAGGAGGAGATAAGGAGGAGGAGGATGCTGAAGGGAGGGAGAGATAGAGAGGATGGGGATGCTGAAGGGAGGAGGAGGAGATAAAGGGGGTGATGAAGGGAGGGAGAGAGGGAGGATGGAGATGCTGGAGGGAGGAGGAGGAGGAGATGATGAGGATGCTGGAGGGAGGGAGAGGAGGAGATAAAGAGGGTGATACTGGAGGGAGGTGGAGGAAGTGGAGGAGGAGGATGCTGAAGGGAGGGAGAGGAGGAGGAGGAGGAGGAAGATGTAGAGAGGATGATGATGCTGCAAGGAGGAAGAGGAGATAGAGAGGATGATGGGGAAGAGTAAAGATGTAGGAAAAGGTTAGGAGAGAAGGAAGAAGAGGAATAGGAAGAGATGAATAGGATGCTATGTTTGGTTCGACGGAGAGACAGATGATGGTGATGCTGAAGAGAGGAAGAGGAGGAGGAGGAGATAAAGAGGAGATGATGCTGGAGGGAAGAGAGAGGAAAAGAAGGAGAGGCAGATGATGCTGATGCTGAGAGAGAGAGAGAGAGAGAGAGAGAGAGAGAGAGAGAGAGAGAGAGAGAGAGAGAGAGAGAGAGAGAGAGAGAGAGACAGAGAGACAGACAGGCAGAGAGAGATTATGAGAAAGAGAGAGAAAGAGAGAGAGAGAGAGAGTTATGCCAGGGAAAAAGAAACAGAACAAGATGGACATACAAAAATTATGGCAAAGACAGGACACCCCCCCCCCAAAAAAAATAATAAAAAAAAATAGATAATAGAAAATAAAAAGTAAAACCCTCCCCCCCAAAAAAAAATAAAAAAAATAAATATATAATAAAAAATAAAGAATAAAAAAGAGGAGGAAGACGAAAAAAAGAGAGGGCTGGGGAAAAAGGAGAAAGGACGGGGAATATGACGATAGCAATCAGCTGTTTTACAAATGGGAAAAGACGTTAGCCTCAGTCTAAACCAAGGAAATTCTCTCTTATCTCCCCCCCCCCTCCTTACAATCCCTCCTCCCCCCCCATCCCCTTCCACCCCACTCCGCCAATATCCGACATCCCTGCCACCTTCCCATGCTCTCTCCCCTCCCTCCTCCCCTCCACGCCTCCACCAGTCTCCCTTCTTACCCCCTTCCCATACCCTCCCTCTTCCCCCTCCTCCCCCCTCCACCAATATCCGACATCCCTTCACCCACTCTCATCCCCTCTCCCTCCTCCTCCCTCCCTCTATCCCCTCCCCCTCCACCCTCTCCCCCCCCCCCCCCCCCACCGCCAATCACCCCCTGCCGCCCCGAGACCCCCTCAGGCGACCTGTCTCCCCCCCCCCCCCCGACCGGACGTGCAGGTCCCCGGTGCACCACCTTTCTCCGGAGTCCCCTCGTGCCACCTGTCACGTCGCGTCTTGGGCTGTTTTTTATCAGTGGCAGATGGTTGTACACGGAGACAAATTTACATACATGAATAAGTATACACGCATACTCATCTATCTATCTATCTCTCTATATATACACATATATGCTTATATATATATATATATATATATATATATATATATATATATATCTTTATATATATATATATATATATATATATATATATATATATATATATATATATATATATATATATATATATATATATATATATATATATAGAAAGAGAGAGAGAGAGAGAGAGAGAGAAAGAGAGTGAGAGAGAGAGAGAGAAAGAAATAGCTATAAAATGAATAACAAAACCCTGCAAATAAAATTCATGTTATGCGCTAGTGAATATCTTGTCTTCAATAAACCACTAGTGACAAAAAAAAGAAT
Organism: Penaeus vannamei; assembly: GCF_042767895.1. Taxonomy (NCBI): domain Eukaryota; kingdom Metazoa; phylum Arthropoda; class Malacostraca; order Decapoda; family Penaeidae; genus Penaeus; species Penaeus vannamei. Next base: position 16,821,616 of record NC_091582.1, on the reverse strand, counting down.
AGGAGAAGAGAAGGATAAACAGAGAGGAGGGAGGAAATGGAAGGAAAAAAAAGAATAATAAACATTAAA
>NC_091582.1:16791547-16809047 GCF_042767895.1 Penaeus vannamei | reverse complement strand
TCCCCCTTACCCTCGGCACATACCTCTACCCCCCCACCCCCATCACCATACCTCCAACCCCCTTCCCCCATAACCATACCTCCAACACCACCCCGGCACCACAACTCCAACACCTCCTCCCCCCAACCCTCCCCCACCCCCGACACTCCTCCAGAACACTGAATTCTTCGACGGAGGTTGGGGAGACGTGGGGGGGGGGAGGGGGGGGGGGGTAAGGGAGAGAGGAAGGAAGCAAGGAAGAGAGAGATAGGAGGATAAGAGGAGGGGAGGAAGAGGGTTAAATGAGGAGTAAAGGAGAGTAGGAGTAATAGGAGGTAAGAGGAGAGGATGGGAAAGAAAGAAGGAGAATAGAAGGAAGAGAGAAAATATATAGAGAGAAAGGAGAAACAAAGGATAAAGAGAGATTAGTTGAGAATAGTGGGAGGGGGAAGAAAGAGAATTAAAAAGAGATTAAAGATAAAAGAAGGAAGGAAGAGAGGGAGACATAGAAAGAAAGAGGAGAAGAAGAAGAGGGGAAGGAGGGAAAAGGGAGTGAGGAAGGGAGAGGAAGACAAAGAAGGTGGGAGAAGGGAGGAAGCAGACAGGTGTAAGGAGGGAAGGAAGAGACGCGCACACATATACACATACACACGCACACACACACACTCACACACACACACACACACACACACACACACACACAAAGTTCCGCCTCGTCTGCGTTCCCTTCTATTACCTTGTCAAACCTTCAATAGACACTGACCTTTTAATTTATTACGCTAGCGAGAGGAATCCCAAGGTCATTTCACTTCCGCCTAAACCAAGCACGTACATACAGCATACATACATGTATACATGAGTACCATACGTACATACATGCATATATACGTACGTACATACATGCATATATACGTACGTACATACATGCATATATACGTACGTACATACATGCATATATACGTACGTACATACATGCATACGTACATATATGCATAGACATACATCCGTACATACATGTATACATACGTACCATACGTACATACATGCATATATACGTACGTACATAGATGCATACATCCGTACATATATACATACGTACCATACATGCATATATACGTACGTACATACATGCATATATACATACGTACATACATGCATATATACATACGTACATACATGCATATATACATACGGACATACACACACACATACATACCTACGGACCCACACCCACACACAGTTATACACATTTACTGAACACTCCAGCAAAACAGCAAATACACACAAACAATACCAACATATCAATACTCTTAGATTCTACAAAAAAGCAATCTCAAATTATCTTAGAATTAAATTGAAACGATAAGTCACGTACACCTTCCAACAGAAATGTAAATAAGACCTTCCATGGCGGTTCCTGAAGGTCACGTACACCTAGCCTCACAGACATTGACGTTAGGCCTAAATGCTTGAGTTTTAGCCGTCAAGTTCCCAGAAATATTTGTACGTGGGCGTGGCGAGTTAAATGTAATCAGCTGTTTACAAGTTCTAGGGCTATTTTTTTATTTTCTTTTATTTCGATTAAAGATTCGTATAATTCTAATTCTATTCGAACGTCCCTAGAAACATCAGATTCATCTAATTCTAAATCAACATGAAATTCCTAAAAACATCAGATTCATCTAATTCTAAATCAACATGAACCTAGAAGCATCAGAACAAATCAAAAGAAAAAGAAATGACAAACACCTTTTTATCTTTTCTTTCTCTACTTAACAGGACCTAACAGAATTAAAAGAAAATGACAAACACCTTATTTTTCTTTTCTTTTATCTACTTAACGAAAATTCCAAGACTGACCACAGGAGAACCACGTCCCCCACGATGTCCAGACGTCAAGACAATCAGCTGTTTCGAAGGTCAGAGGGTATGACGCAAGGTGCATCGCCCTCGTGTCCTCACTTCCTTCCCTCGACTCACTTCGATGCCACACTTCCGTCCTTGGCTTTTCCCAGCTTTTTTTTTGTTTTGTTTTGTTTTTTTTTATTACTCGCGAGTGATTTTGTATGATACGTGTTTACATGTGCGTGCGTGAAGAGGCATTGTGTGTGTGTATATACATAGGTGTGTGTGTGTGTGGGTTGTGTGTGTGTGTGTGGGTTGTGGGTTTTGTGTGTGTGTGTGTGTGTGTCTGGCTCTCTCTCTGTCTCTCTTTGTCTTCTCTCTGTCTCTCTCTTTCTCTCTCTCTCTCTCTCTCTCTCTCTCTCTCTCTCTCTCTCTCTCTCTCTCTCTCTCTCTCTCTCTCTCTCTCTCTCTCTCTCTCTCTCTCTCTCTCTCTCTCTCTCTCTCTCTCTCTCTCTCTCTCTCTCTCTCTCTCTCTCTCTCTCTCTCTCTCTCTCTCTCTCTCTCTCTGTCTCTCTTTGTCTTCTCTCTTTGTCTTCTCTCTTTGTATTCTCTCTGTCTCTCTCTATCTATCTCTATCTATCTCTTTCTCTCTCTCCCTCCCTCTCTCTCCCTCTCCCTCTCCCTCTCCCTCTTTCTCTCTCTTTCTCTCTCTCTCACTATCTATATCTCTATCTTTCCCTCCATCCCCTACCCCTTTCTGTCTAAATACTTCCAAACAAACAAACAAATCTTAAGATGGTATTACTCATTTAAAAGTAATAAGATCTAAAATGTTTGATTTAGATTAAAGGTTGTTTATGTTTATAAAATGTCATTTGCTTGAAGATGATATGTCTTCAGCTTTTATAGTGGTTTAGAAAATGTCGTAATTTTCAATACTTCTTGTTTTATTCAAGCTTTATTTACTGTATCTCTGCTACGGTATTTCATAAGGGAAAAGGGAGAAAAAATGAATCTTATCTAAACTTTCTATAAATATTTTCCTTATCTTAATGTTATTTTTCAGTCTCGTTTTCAATACAGACCTTAAACAGGAAACAAAAATTGTTATAATAATAACACAAGATTGTAAGCCAAAACCGGAAATACCGACGTCTTTCCTAAGTCTTACAAATATAAAATCCTACAAGCTGATATAGGATTCTCAGAAGAAAGGAATGAAAATTGAATAGTCGAGAAAGTGGAATGGAGGGAGGAACAGAGGGGGGGGGAGGTGCTGGGACAAAGAAGGGAGGGAATGAGAAGTGAATAGTCGAAAAAGTGGAATGGAGGGAGGAACAGAGGGGGGGGGGGGTGCTGGGACAAAGAAGGAGGAGGGAATGAGAAGTGAATAGTCGAAAAAGTGGAATGGAGGGAGGAACAGAGGGGGGGGGGAGTGCTGGGAGGGAGGGAGGAGGGAATGGAAGGGAAGAAGGAAAGTGGAATGGAGGGAGAAACAGAGGGGAGGGGGCAAAGAAGGAGGAGGGAATGGAAGGGAAGAAGGAAAGTGGAATGGAGGGAGGAACAGAGGGGGGGTGCTGGGAGGGAGGTAGGAGGGAATATTCTTTATCCCAATTTCCTTCATATCTGTCTATTCAATTTGCTTTTCAACTCACATCGATCGACTCCAAGAAACTTCGTATGATACTCGACACATACCTGCGAAAAGAAGACAAAATGTGACGTTAGAAACAGTTCATATTGGAAAAGAAAAAGGAAAGAGAAAAGAAAAAAGAATCAGCTGTTTATTTGATGAGAAAAAAGCATCAAAAACAGCTTTTTATGGAAATAAAAAAGAAAGAAACAAAAAAACAGCTGTCTCTTTGATAAGAAAAAATGTGACATGGGAATATGCTCATTATGGAAATGAAAAAGAAAAAAGAAAAAAAATCAGATATCTATTTGATAAAGAAGACAAAATGTGGCGTTAGAAGCAGCTCATAATGGAAATGAAAAAGAAAAGAAAAATAAAAGAGAACAAAATCAGCTGTTTATTTGATAAGAAAAAGCATCAGAATCATCTTTTTTATGGAAATGAAAAAGAAAAAAACAGCTGTCTCTTTGATAAGAAAAAATGTGAGAGAGAGAGATATGAGAGAGAGAGAGAGAGAGAGAGAGAAAAATCAGATATCTATTTGATAAAGAAGACAAAATGTGACGTTAGAAGCACGTCATATTAGAAAAGAAAGAAAGGACAGAGAGAACGAGAGAGAGAGAGAGAAAGAAAGAAAGAATCAGCAGTCTATTTGTTAAAGAAGACAAAATGTGAGGTCAGAATCAGCTCATATTGGATATGAAATAGAAAGAAGAAGAAAGAAAAAAATCAGCTGTCTATTTGATTAAAAAAAATTAATTCATTATAGAAATGGGAAAAAAGAAAGAATTAGCTGTCTATTTCGTAAGAAAAGAATCAGATTGTTAGGGAAACGAAAAAAAATAAATAAATAAAAAAAAGATTCATCTCGCTATGGACAAGAAAGAACTGTGACGTCAGCACTGTCTACGGGGATGATATGACGTCACAATCAGCTGTTTGGTGACGCCATCAATTAACTCGAATAAATAAGGGTAAATGAGTAATTGAGAGGTCTATGGTAATGAATCGATGAAAACAGTCAACTCAGTGTCAGATATTGTTATGCAATGATATTGGTATTCAGTTTATTCGAAAGTTCTTGTTATGAAAGTGAAAGGGGGGTGTTCTCTCGTGTTGTTTTTTTTTTCTTTTTTTTTTCCTTTCTCTCTCTCTTTTAGGTATTTTTTTTTTATCTGTTTGTCTACCTGTTTCTCGGTTATCTTGTCTGCGTGTGTGTGTGTGTGTGTGTGTGTGTGTGTGTGTGTGTGTGTGTCTGTGTCTATGTATGTCTGCCTGTCTGTCTCTCCCTTTTAGTTTCTCTGTCTGTCTATCTGTTTATGCATTCCTTCCTCTCTTTAAAAATATAGAAACATAGACTAAAGAATTAAAGATGCAAAATCAGATATAGATAGACAGAAAAACACGTAAAAATAAATAAATAAATAATAAATAAATAATAATCATATAAATAAAATAGAGGGTTTGGGCAACACGGCACACATAAGACTTCAGCTCCGTTTTTTTATGCAAATATCATTTTAAAAACAACAGGTGTCTTCACAATCTCTACACATCAACGAAACAAAACAAACCCATCGTGATATCTAAAAGAAATAACAAATACCATAAGAAGCCCATTTTGTACAATGATGCGGACAAAACGACCACTGTAGAGTAATTTCCGATGACTTGCCCAAAAGCTTTCAACTCTCCTTTAAAAAACACCGTTGGTTTTGTTAAGTAACTTCACACATTTCCCTGAAAGTGACTTAATTAATTAGTGTGGGTGTAGACTCTCAGGTCAAGTGAAGTGGCTAACAATAAAGTAAACACTTAACACAAGGCTGAAGAAAATTGATTATTTTACAGTCTACCTAACGACTAAAATACATTGTTAAGAATACACTGACATTGTCACGGTAGACTCTAGGTTAAAGAGGTAAAGGCTATACTGAACAGATTATAATTGTGATATATATATATATATATATGATATAGGAGATTTATAAAGTAAACACAAGCCTGTAGAAAACTGATCATTCTACAGTCTACATAACGACTACAAAACATCGTTAAGTATACATATTGTCACTGTCACGATAAATTTTAGGGTAAAATGTTAAAAAGGCAGTACTAAACAAACTGTAGCTTTTTTTGTGATATATATAACTCTGATATAAGAGATATAAGGATATAATTGTATATAAAATTAATGTACTGCTTGTAAGAATGCATTGTCATTGCCATGGTAGACTTTAGGGTAAAATACCAAAGCCTACATTGAACAGATTGTAATATATTTTGTGATATATATAACTATGATATAGGGGATATAAGGATATAATTGTGTATCAAGTTAATGTACTGCTTGTAATCTTTCTGTAGAACCCTGGGTCATAAATGTTTCATACAATATTTCGCAAAACTTCAAGGCATAGTATTCCTACAAACGCGATTTTATCATATCTCCTTAATAAGATCAGATAACGAAATATTTAAGGTTTTTTGACACATATCAACAAAGAGTGGTAACTAAGCTAACCTCGATGCTACACCGAGGAACAAGTGCAAACATATACCAACAGATGGCGGTAAAAAAACATAAACAACTCATTGCCGCCATTTTATCCCATCTTCCCTTGAACAAATAAAATAATGATGAAAGATAATTATTATTATCATCTCTCTTCCCTTAAATGAACACACATAATAATGATAAAGATAATTGAGTATCATTAATTTCATTATTACGTTAATTTAAGACCAGAAGCGACGCACATAATAAATTGCTGGTCATCGTTGCGACCAAAAAGTCTTCGTCATCGTCTTTTATTTGACGTAAGATTAGCTGGCACGATGCAATAATACGTACAGTACGTGTGTGTGTGTGTGTGTGTGTGTCTGTGTGTGTGTGTGTGTGTGTGTGTGTGTGTGTGTGTGTGTGTGTGTGTGTGTGTGTATTTATAGGTGTGTACGTATAAATGTATGTATGGACATTGTGTATTGTTTATATATACGGTTTGTATAATATATATTTTTCTCTCTCCCTCTCTTTCTCTTCTCCCTCTCTCTCTCTCTCTCTCTCTCTCTCTCTCTCTCTCTCTGTCTCTCTCTCTCTCTTCTCTTCTCTTCTCTTCTCTTCTCTCCTCTTCTCTTCTCTTCTCTTCTCTTCTCTCTCTCTCTCTCTCTCTCTCTCTCTCTCTTCTCTTCTCTTCTCTTCTCTTCTCTTCTCTTCTCTTCTCTTCTCTCTTTCTTCCATTCACCATCCCTCTCTCTCAATCCCACATCTTAAACCTCACGAACAACAAAATACAATGAATCATGAAAATAATCAAATTAATGAATAAATAAACAAATAAACAGATAAATAAGGAGAATAAAGTAAAACCAAGAAATTACGTCATTTAAAAAAAGTGCTGAATCATGGTAGTTAATCGTTCATTTATGGCCTACCGAGAGAGAGGAGGAGGGGTAGGGGGAGGGGGGAGGGGGTGTCTGTTAATATCACTTCATTGGGGGTCTATGGCTGGGGGGAGGGGGTGTCGGTGGGTGGTTTGGGGGATCTGAAGAGGGGGAGAGATGGGGTCTCTCTTTTTCTTTCTTTCTTTTCTCTCTTTCTCTTTCTCTCTGTCTCTCTCTCTCTCTGTCTTTTTCTTTCTGTTTTTCTCTTTCTGTCGATATCTCTCTCTCTGTCTTTTTCTTTCTTTACCTCTCTGTCTCTCCCTCTCTCTTCTCTATATATCTAAGTATCTGTTTGTCTCTCTCCCCTCTCTCTTTCTCTTTCTTTCTATCCCTGTCCCCTGTCTGTCTCTCCCTACTTCTGCGCTCACCTCCACCTCTCTTCCTATCACTCTCCCTCACCCCCTACTCTCCCTCTCCATCTCTCTCCCATCTCTCTCCTCTCCCCCTCTCCCTCTCCCTCTCCCCTCTCTCCCCATCTCTCTCCCTTATCCCCCCTCTGTCCCTCTCCCTCTTCCTCCCTATCCTCTCTCTCCTTCTCCATCTCTCTCCCTCCCTTCCCTCCCTCTCCATCTCTCTCCCCCTTTCCCTCTCTCCCTCATCCCCCTACTGTCCCTCTCCCTCTTCCTCCCTCTCCATCTCTCTCCTCCTTTTCCTCACCTCTCCCTCTTCCCCCCTCTCCCTCTCTCCCTATCCCCCTCCTCCCTCTCCCTCTCTCCCCATCCCCCTCTCTCCTCTCTCCCTCTCTGCCTCCGTCCCTCCCCCATCCCCCCTCTCCCTCTCCCTTTCTCCCTATCCCCCTCTCCCTCTCCCCTTTCTCCCCATCCCCCCTTCCTCCCTCTCCCTCTCCCTTTCTCCCCATCCACCCCTCTCCCTTCTCTCCCTATCCCTCTCCCTCCCTCCCTCCCTTTCTCCCCATCTCCCCTCTCCCTCTCTCCCATCTCCCTTTCCTCTCCCTCTCTCCCCCATACCCCTTCTCCCTCTCTCCTCATCCCCCCTCCCTCTCTCCCTCTCCCTCTCTCCCCACCCCCTCTCCCTCTCCCTCTCTCCCCATCCCCCCTCTCCCTCTCCCTCTCCCCATTTCCTCACCTCTCCCACCCTCCATCCCTCTCCCTTTCTCCCCATCCCCCCTCTCCCTCTCCCCATCCCCCTTCGTCACCTCTCCCTTTCTCCCCATCCCCCTTCTCCCTCTCCCTCTCCCTTTCTCCCCATGCCCCCTCTCTCCCTCTCTCCTATCCCTCCCTTTCCCTCTCCCTATCCCCCTCTCTCCCTCTCCCCCCTCTCCCTTTCCTCGCCTCTCCCACCCTCAGTAGCATAAAGAACCACCTGAAATTACAATCAACAATTCTTTGTATAATGTAAACAAAAAACATGAACCGGTAACCGAGAGTCTCTACTTTACGCGTAAAAAAAATGAATATTGAATAAATTTACATAAGATGCCATACTATAGTTGGAGAAAAAAATCTAAATATGATATATAGAGTGAAAAAAGGGTATGAATAATGGTTATGGTAGTTGGGATGGTAGTAATGGTGTGGAGGATAGTGTGGTTATTAAACCTACCATTTCTCTTATCATTAATAGCATTATACTCATCGATATTATCTTTATCATAATTCTTATTATTAGTATCATTATTATTACTATTACTATCATGATTCTGATACTCCTCATTATTAGCATTATTTTTATAACTATTATTATCATCGTTTTTATCATCATTATTGTTATCCTCATTATGATCATTATTATCATTATAATTATTTTTTATCATTATTATCATTACAATAATTATCATCATCTTTCTTGTTATAAGTATCATTATTATCATGATTATCATCATTATCATTATCATTACAATAACTATCATCATCTTTATTGTTATAAGTATCATTATTATCATGATTATTATCATTATCATTATTATCATTACAATAACTATCACCATCTTTATTGTTATAAGTATCATTATTATCATGATTATTATCATTATCATTATCATTATTAATATCATCATCATTATCATCATCATCATTACTATTACCATTTTAATCATTACCATCATCATCATTACTATTACCATTTTAATAATTATCATCATCATCATTACTATTACCATTTTAATAATCACCATCATCAATATCATCCGTATAGTATCAAAAATGATCAAATCATCACTATGACAATCAATTCAAATTTTAAAACTCACAGATTCTCGTCATCAAACATAAACAACTCTAACTAAAGTAAAAGACACCACACACGCGCGCACACACACACACACACACACACACACACACACACACACACACACACACACACACACACACACACACACACACACACACACACACACACACACACACGCACACGCACACACACACCCACAGAGAGAGAGAGAGAGAGAGAGAGAGAGAGAGAGAGAGAGAGAGAGAAAGAAGAAGCACACACACACAGAGAGAGAGAGAGAGAGAGAGAGAGAGAGAGAGAGAGAGAGAGAGAGAGAGAGAGAGAGAGAGAGAGAGAGAGAGAGAGAGAGAGAGAGAGACCTTCCAACGAGATAAACAAATCACAGAACATCCTCCTCTTTTATTATCTCCCGCATCTCCCAGCATCCCAGCATCACTCAGGGATTTCTTAAAAGATCCTATCACTCACGCAGACCTCGTAAGGCTGTTGATAAGAGATTTAGCACTTAAAATAACACAGGAAGAACCATGTATAGAGGTGTGTTTTTAGCCCTGAGGTATAGAGGGAATGGTGTTTCGTGTTTTGCTTCGAACACTTATGATTTGATCTTCTTTCTCCTTTGATAAGGTTTTAGAATATGTGATTTGATCCTCTTTCTTTTTGTATAGGGTTTTAGAACTTATGATTTGATGTTTTTCTTTTCTGATAGGGTTTTAGCGCTTATGATTTGACTTTTTTTTATAGGGGTTTAGAACCTTATGATTTTATCTTTTTTGTTTACGTTTAGGAGTTTCGAAGCTTCATTCATAACCTTATGATTTGATTCTTTTTGTTTACGTTTAAGAGTTTCGAAGCTTCATTCATAACCTTATGATTTGATTCTTTTTGTTTACGTTTAAGAGTTTCGAAGCTTCATTCATAACCTTATGATTTGATCCTTTTTGTTTACGTTTAGGAGTTTCGAAGCTTCATTCATAACCTTATGATTTGATCCTTTTTGTTTACGTTTAAGAGTTTCGAAGCTTCTGTCCATGACTGTCTCGTGTAATGACATTCTTTCATAACAAAATATATCCTCAACTTTCATAAAAGATGTATAAAAAATTATTGAAAGTGATTCAAAGATGTAATTAAGAGCTAAAAGTCTTAATTAACCGGCAGGTGCGTAGGCCTAATGTTCAGGAAGTAATATTGTGATCGTCGGCAATTTTGAATGGGAATTTAAGATTGGAAACGCTCTGACACGTGTAATAGGTATCTGTGAGAGGTGATTTAGTGCCGGCATGTGCTCAGGGTTATACAGGTGAAATAGGATGTATTTTCTCTCTCTCTCTCTTACTCTCTCTCTCTCTCTCTCTCTCTCTCTCTCTCTCTCTCTCTCTCTCTGTCTCTGTCTCTGTCTCTCAATCTCTCGCTTTCTTAACCTCTCTCTCTCTCTCTCTCTCTCTCTCTCTCTCTCTCTCTCTCTCTCTCTCTCTCTCTCTCTCTCTCTCCTCTCTCTCTCTCTTTCTCTCTCTTTCTCTCTCTGTCTCTCTCTGTCTCTCTCTGTCTCTGTCTCTCTCTCTCTCTCTCTCTGTCTGTCTGTCTCTCTCTCTCTCTCTCTCTCTTACTCTCTCTCTCTCTCTCTCTTTCTCTCAATCTTTCAATCTCTCGCTCTCTTAACCTCTCTCTCTCTCTCTCTCTCTCTCTCTCTCTCTCTCTCTCTCTCTCTCTCTCTCTCTCTCTCTCTCTCTCTCTCTCTCTCTCCCCCTCTCTCTCCACATATATTTATGTATGTATGTATATATGATTAAATAAATAAATATATACATACACACACACACGCACACAGACACACACATATATATATATGCGTGTGTGTGTAAAATATATGTATGTATGTATATGTATAGATATGTACATATATCTATGCGTGTGTGTGTATGTGTGCGTGTATGTGTGTATGTGCGTGTGTGTATACATACATAAATACTTACAGGTATTGGTATGGTTCCGGAATGAACGCTTTCGTAACTACACAGATTTAATAATATCATAAAAAATTATATCATAAAAAACAAGAGAAAGCAACCCATCAATAACACGAAGCGAAACAAATGAGACAGTGAAAAAAGACGAGAGACTCTAATCTTCAAGAGATAATTACGATGGCAACATCTGATTACCGGGGGAGTTGCCAGTTCGTCATTTATTATCTGTTCGTCTCGGAGGATCGTGTCCAAATGCCATTCCGTATACCAAACACAAATACACATACATACACAAATACACACATGCACACAGTCACTCACACACATACTCACACACACCCGCTATCTCTCTCTCACACACACACACTCACACAAATACTCACACGCACAGTCAGTCAGTCACTCTCACTCTCTCTCTCTCTCTCTCTCTCTCTCTCTCTCTCTCTCTCTCTCACACACACACACACACACACACACACACACACACACACACACACACACACACACACACACACACACACACACACGGATAAAAATAGACATAAACAGGAGGAGAAGAAAGAGAAAGATAGAGTGTGAATCTCACCACCTATAACTTTTTTCTAAACACCTTTTTCTTCCCTATCATCAGCAATCATAAGACTTAAACTACTATTGTCAGCTAATAGGACAAGGGGTAGTTAGGAATCCAATTGGTTATTTTTCGTAGCGTTACTAGCATAATTAGAAAATAGGTTTATGTTTTTTTATTTACGTTTCTCTGGGTGTCTTTTGTCTATGTTGGCGTGTGAGCTTGGATATTCTGTGTGTTAATAAGTGGAAAGGATTTGACAAGGTACTCAGCGTGATGTAAATATTTTTTGATTTAGTGTTGTATTCATGTATTCATTTTTTTTCTCTAGATCTCTGTTTGACTACCTCTCTGACTGTTTGTCTGTTTGTCTGTTTCTACCTCTCTCCCTCATTCTCTCACTCCCTTTCTCCCTCACTCCCTCACTCTCCCTCCCTCCCTCTCTCTCTCCCTCCCTTCCTCCCTCCTCTCTCTTCCTCCCTCCCTACCTCCATCTCTGCTTCTCTCCACCTCTCCCTCCCTCCCTTCCTCTCTCCCTCCTTCCCACTCCTCCTCCCTCCATCCCTCAATCCTTCTCCCCCCTCCCTCCCTCCCTCCTTCTCTCTCTCCCTCTCTTCCTCCCTCCCTCTCTTTCTCTCCTTCCCTTCCTCCCGTCCTCCATCTCTCCCTCCATCCCTTCCTCCCTCCTCACCTTCCTTCCTCCCCTCCTTCTCTCCCTCTCTCCCACCCTGCCATCTTAGTCTGTCTGTCTGGCGAGAGCGAGCGAGAGACCTGAAGCGACCCGATCTCCCAATAAGTGAAGGAAGTCTGAAAAGTAAAAGGTTTCTACTTGGGTTTCGATCCGCTATTTTTTTCACGGCTTATGATCTTCGATTTCACTGCCGCGTTGCTGGGAGTGGAGTTCGTGTTTGTCTTTTATTATTTTGTGAGTGTGTGTGTGCGTTTTTCTGTTGGTTTATTCGCTGATATTGAGTTTCTGTTTTTTATTTTATTTATTTATTTATTTTTGTTTATGTATTCGTGTATTTTCAGTGTCTTTTGTGTGTGTTTGTTTTGAAGGCTAGAGTGTTATATATGAAATTTCGTGTGAATTATATTTGTTGAGAGAGAGAGAGAGAGAGAGAGAGAGAGAGAGAAGAGAGAGAGAGAGAGAGAGAGAGAGGGAAGAGAGAGAGAGAGAGAGAGAGAGAGAGAGAGAGAGAGAGAGAGAGAGAGAGAGTGAGGAGAGAGAGAGAGAGAAAGAGAGAGAGAGAGAGAGAGAGAGAGAGAGAGAGAGAGAGAGAGAGAGAGAGAGACTGATAGACATTTAAGTAGATATAGATAAAGATATTGACTTATACAGAGATATATAGAGAAATATACATAGAGATAAAGATAAACATAAACATAAACATATAACTCATGGTTACTAATATTCGTAATTTTCACGAGCACCTCCTCCCCCCCCTCCCCCCCCCCCCCCTCACTCCTCACGTGTCATAGGACTTTCCCCTCATGGCCATAGTCGGCGTCCTTGCGCCCCCCCCCCCTCTCCCTTTCCCTTCCCTACCCCCCCTACCCCACCTCCTGCTCTTCCTTCCCCCCTTTTTTCTCCTTCTCTTCTCTCTCTGTATTCTTTGTATTTCATCTCTTCCTATTCTCATCTCTTCTTTTTCTCTGTAATTTTCACTATTTATTATTTTCCTTCTTATTATTCTCCTAAATTGAATTTAGCATCTAATGACTTTTTTTTCTTTCTGTTTCTTTCTATTTCCTTCGTCTTATCATTTAACCTTTTTTTTATCTTGTCTTTTCTTTCCTCTTTCTATTTTCTCCCTCCCTTCATCTCTTTATCTCTCTCCCTTCTTTTTCATCCCCTCCATTCATCCATTTCCCATTTCTCTCCTACCTCCTTTTCTTTTCCTCATTTCCTCCCCCCCCTCATTCCCTTTTCCCCATTTCTTCCCCCAACACCCTTCCCTTCCCCCATTTCTCCCCCACAAGCTTCCCCTCCCCCTATTTCTCCCCATCACCTTCCCCTTTCCCCATTTCTCCCTCCTCACGTGTCATAGGACTTTCCCCTCATGGCCATAGTCGGCGTCCTTGGCCCCCCCCCCCTCTCTCCTTCCCTACCCCCTCCCCTCTTCCTTCTCCTTTTTTTTTCTCCTTCTCTCTCTCTTTATTCTCTCTATTTTATCTTTTTTTTCTCTCTGTAATTTTCACTATTTATTATTTACCTTCTTATTCTTCTAAGTTAAATTTAACCTCTAATGATTTTTTTTTCTTTCTGTTTCTTTCTGTTCCTTTCGTCTTATCCTTTAATCTTCTTTTTAGCTTGTCTTTTCTTTCCTCTTTCTCTTTTCTCCCTCCCTTCATCTCTTTATCTCTCTCCCTTCTTTTTCATCCTCTCCATCTATCCATTTTCCATTTCTCTCCTACCTCCTTTCCTTTTCCTCATTTCCTCCCCCCACCTCATTCCCTTTTCCCCCATTTCTTCCCCAAACACCTTCCCCTTTCCCCATTTCTCCCCCACAAGCTTCCCCTCCCCCTATTTCTCCCCATCACCTTCCCCTTTCCCCATTTCTCCCTCCACCACCTTACCTTTCCTCCATTTCTCCACCGCACTTCCCTCCCTTTTAATGTAATCTTCCCCCCTCCCTTCCCTTTTTCTCCCCCATCCTCCCCACTTCCCTTCCCTTATTCTCCCTCATCCTCCTCACCTCCCTTCCCTTTTTCTCCCCCAACCATCTCTTTCTTTCCCTCCCTTTTTTTGTCTTCTTTTATCGTGGATTTCGTCCCTTCCAGCAACTTTCCCGCGCTTTTTAACGGATTTAATTTTCCACGCTTGTCACATTTCTTTTTTTTTTTAGTTTTTTTGTTTGTTTTCGTTTTTCTTTGTTTTTTGTGTCATTCTGTCCTCACATTTCGTCTAATTATTCTTTTTTATTTTCATATTGAAGTTCTTAAACGTCGGAGAATTCCAGATTGTTTCGATACGAGTGTTAATGTGAATAACCGTTTATTTGAATATTACATAACGGCGTCACGTGTGTGTGTGTGTGTGTGTGTGTGTGTGTGTGTGTGTGTGTGTGTGTGTGTGTGTGTGTTCGTGTGTATGCGTGTGTGTGTGTGTGTGTGTGTGTGTGTGTGTGTGTGTGTGTGTGTGTGTGTGTGTGTGTGTGTGTGTATGTGTGTGTGTGTATGAGTGTGTGTGTGTGTGTGTGTGTTTGTGTGTGAGTGTGTGTGTGTGTGTGTGTGTGTGTGTGTGTGTGTGTGTGTGTGTGTGTGTGTGTGTGTGTGTGCAAGTTATGTGTGCCTGTATGCGAGTTATGTATACAAGTTATGTGTGCGTGTTAAGTTATAGTATGCGTGTCTCAACATATGTTTGTGATTCCATTAATTCTATCACTGCGTATGTATTTCCATGTACATATATACCTACGCACACGTTCACCCTTATACACGCATATCTAGAACACGTACACACTCCCGTTCGTGTGTACGGCCTTGCACGTACGTGTAAATAGACCCCTTTTTATGACGCATATGTGTGAATCTCTCTACCTGTCCTTTCTCCCCAACATATGTAGGTCAAACATAACCACGTGTCCTGTGTTCTGTCCCTCTCCTTTTAACGAAAAAAAAAAAAATACTTTCTCGTGGTCTCTTTACTCGAAGATTAATAATATATATATCTTTTTAAATCTTCTATGCTCGTTTTTATGTGATGGTGATTATGATGATAATTAATCGTGATAGTGATGTTAAGAATAGTGACAGTGAAAATCATTAATAACAATAACAGCGACAGCAACATGATGGTGATAATAATAATAATAATAATAATGATAATAATAACAATAATGATAATGATAATAATGCTGATGATGACAATGAAGATAATAATGGTGATAATAATAATAATAATAATAATAATAATAATAATGATAATAATAATGATAATACTAATGATGATAATAATAATATAATAATAATAATAACAATAATAATAATGATAATAATAATAATAATAATAATAATAATAATAATAATAATAATACTAATGATATTAATTATAATGATAATGATGATAATAATAAAAATGATAATAATGATAATGACAATGATGATAATAATAATGATAATGATAATAATGATAATGACAATGAAGATAATAATGGTAATAATAATAATAATAATAATAATAATAATAATAATAATAATGATAATAATAATAATAACAATAATAATAATAATGATAATAATAATGATGATAATAATAATAATAATAATAATAATAATAATAATAATAATAATAATAACAATAATAATAATAATAATAATAATAATAATAATAATGATAATGATAATAGCAATAATAATGATAACAATAACGCTAATAATAACAATGAAATAATAATAATGATAATAATGATTATGATAATAGTAATAAGATAGTGATGATAATAATAATAATAGTAATAATAATAGCAATAATAATAACAATAATGATAATAACAATAGTAATGATAATAATGATAATAATAATGATAATAATAATAATGATAACAATAATAATAATAATAATAATAATGATGATGATAATAATAATAATAATGATAATAATAGTAATAATAATAATAATAATGATATTGATAATAATATGATAATAATGTTAATCATAACAACAGCAACAATAATGAAAATAATGATAAAAATAATAGTAATAAAAATAACAATAAAAATAATGATAACAGTGATGACGATGATGATAATAATAATAACAATAATAATAATAAGAAGAATTATGATAGTAACAACAACAACAGTAATGATAATAATAATAATAGCAACAACAATAATGTAATAATAAAAGAAAGATACTGATGATAATAAGAAAGACAATAACAACAAAAACAGCAACAGTAATAATGATTATGATAATGATAATAATAATAATAACAATAATAATGATAATGATGATAATAATGATAATGATAATTATAATAATATTAGTGGAGACGAACATAATAACCATTAAAACAATAATAATGGCTATAACAATAACAATAGTAATAACAACAATAATAACAATGATGATTAAATTAATAACAGCAACATTAACTAAAACAATAATAACAACAACAATGATAATCATACCGCTAAGCACAACAAAATCAAATTAAATTAATGAAAACAGTTGTTTATATAACACTATTGAAAACAAACAAAACAAATATCAAATAAATAAATAAATAAACACATAAAATAAAATAGAATAATAAGTAAAATATAAAAGTACATATTGCCATCCGTTCGCATGTAAGAGAACTGACACACACACACATACGCACACACGTACACGAGACGATCAGCTGATACACACGCGCTGCCGCTGAGCCTCCTAGACCCACGCCAAGATGTAGAAGCCTGGGTCGGTAGATTGACTCCCCCCTCCCCCCCCTCTCACTCTCCCCCCCCTTCTCCTCTTCTACTCTCTTTCTTCTCCCTCTCTACACCTTCTACTTCTCTTTTTCTTCGTATTTTTCTACCATCTCTTTCTCTTTTATTTTCACGATCTGTCTCTTGACTTGTTTTCCCCAATTTTATCTACCTTTTCCTATTCTCTTCTCCCCCCCACCTCTCATATTCCTACTTCCTCGTCCTTCTCTCCTCCTACTCTTTTTCCCCCTCCCTCCTCCCTTCCCCCTGCTTCCTCCCATCCCCCCCTCCATTCCTCCCCTCCCCCCCTCCTACCCACACGTCTCAGCCAAAAAAAGTCTAAGTAAAGAGAGAGAGAAAAAAAGTTCTAATAGCATTCCACCTCCGCGACGCCCCTCCCCCTCCTCCCTCCCTCCCCACGCCCCCTTCCCCCTTACCCTCTCGCCC
>NC_091582.1:16781547-16786547 GCF_042767895.1 Penaeus vannamei | reverse complement strand
CCCTCCTGCCAACAGGAACTCGTCTTGCCAACGTGCTATCATATCTACGACCATTTCTCCCGCATCTACCACATGCTATCCCACATAGATCATTCTTTATCACAGATCACCGCTCGCTGGCCTTACCTTCACCGTGCTCCCCCCCCCACTCCCTCCCCCACTCTTACCTTCCATACCCCATACCCTATATCCTGTACCCTGCCCATGCCCTCACGCCCTCTACCCATATCTCCCTCAAACCCTTAGACACACACACACACACACACACACACACACATACACACACACACACACACACACACACACACACACACACACACACACACACACACACACACGCATGCACGCACATATATACGTGTCTCATACTTTTCAGCTAAATGACGATTTTAATGCTGTTATTGTTATCATTAAAGTCATTGTTATCTTGACTGAAATTGCACCCCCTGTTATACCTATTATCATTATCACTTTATGGCTTTTATCAGTATCAAGATAATTGATAATTACATGTCCAATTAATGTTGTTGTTATCATTGTTCCTACTATTACTGTTTTCATTAATATCTTTTATCATTCTAATCGTCATTACTAATTCAAGTTATTAATTTATTTTACTGTAACTCATCATTGGTACCATTCTTAATAACCTTCTCATCATTAATAGTAATATTCTTAACGTTGTTGTTATCATTATTTACTACTATTACTATTTTCATTATCATCATTGTTATTCTAATCATCATTAATATCAAATTCCCAATCTATGTTATTATAAGTATCGTTCTTAATAACCTTTTCATCATTATTAATAATATTCTTAAGAAAAATATTATTATAAATAATTAATTATATCGTAATACCCATTATATCCATATCCGACTTTATCATAAATATAAAAACTATTATCTTTTTGATAATAAATGACATTAATCATTTACAAATATTATCGCCAGACTTTGAATGAGAATAATGAATTTCTGTCTGTTGATAATTTTGTTATCATAGGGTATAGCGACCGTCATTAATAAGTAATTATCTAATTTGACTAATTATCTCCTTAAAGACCTATCTCTCTTCTGCAAAAGAGTGACAAATGACAGGTAATTAATAATTCTCCTTGACTCTTTTTTCCTATTTACATCAAGGTCTTTTTATCTACCGGTATTTCTCTCTCTTTCTCTCCCCCACCCCATCCATGCTTAAAAAAACATGCTTAGTCACAGTGATGCGTTAATATTCGTCTTTCTCTCTCTTCCTTTTTTTTTGATAGTATCCCCACCCCCCACCCCCCTCCTCGCTTCT
This sequence comes from Penaeus vannamei, assembly GCF_042767895.1. Classification (NCBI taxonomy): domain Eukaryota; kingdom Metazoa; phylum Arthropoda; class Malacostraca; order Decapoda; family Penaeidae; genus Penaeus; species Penaeus vannamei. The sequence goes on along the minus strand of NC_091582.1, from coordinate 16,785,242 downwards.
CCCTCGCCATGTCGTAAGAAATTGATACACCCTTCCCCATTCCCCTCCCTCCCTCCCTCCTCCCTCCCCCTCCTCTCCCCATCACCCCACTCCCTCTCCCCATCGCCCCCTCTCTCTCACTTACACTTTCCTGCGTCATCCTATCACCTTCATCAGGTTCATGAGACTTTCACTGCTGTTGGGCGGTCCTTCTCTCTCTCTCTCTCTCTCTCTCTCTCTCTCTCTCTCTCTCTCTGTCTTTCTCTCTCTCTCTCTCTCTCTCTCTCTCTCTCTCTCTCTCTCTCTCTGTCTCTCTCTCCTCTCTCCTTCTCTCTCTTTTTATCTTCTTCCCTCTCTTCTCCTCTCTCTCTTCTCTCTCTCTCTCTCTCTCTCTCTCTCTCTCTCTCTCTCTCTCTCGTTGCGTGAGTTCGTGTTGTTATGATGGGCGTGTTGTTGTAGAATAACGGTTTTCCAATGTCTGTAAGTTTGTTACTGTCTGTGGCGTGACTAAGTTAGCCTTAATGCAAATATAAGGAGAAAGGGAGGAGAGAATGAGAGGAGTAGAGAAGGAGAGAGAGAGAGAGAGGGGGAGAGAGAGAGAGAGAGAGAGAGAGAGAGAGAGAGAAAGTAAGAAAGAAAGAAAGAAAGAAAGAAAGAGAGGTGGGGGGGAGAGAAAGAGAAAGGGAGATTAATGATATTCATATTCTATTGCTGCTTCCCATCCTTCGCTATCAGACTCTAAATACTACCAAAATACGTGCTCTCAATCCTAACAATAATATTCAGAGCCTCAGGGGACACTACAAAAAATATCCATATACTGTTATAACTTTCTAACGCATAAGGGAGTCTATCAGCATCAATAATAAATAAAAGCCTCTAGTTGCATCTTCAATTAGTCTCATCTCAGACCTTGCAATGGATTGTCAATAGAATATCAATTACGCTTTAGATTTGAAAGCAGTGAAAGCATTCGAGAGTGCAAAGTGCATTCTGTTCGTGTTAATTGTTTGTGGAAAAATACATCGCCTTTTGGGTTTTCGTTGTGTTGGTGTTAAAAAAAAATAAATATAAACAAAAATAAAAAGGTTATAAAAAGGTTATATTTATGAGAACCGAAGAACAGGTCAAAATCATGTATAAAATCATGGCAGTTCGACCCTTCACTCTAAAGTAATTGGCCCCATTAGAACTATCATTCCTTCATTAAAGCTCGTTTGGCACCGCAAGAGGCAGAAGGCTAGATCAGTAGCAACACGAGGAGGTGTCGCGGCATCTGATTCTATTTTTGGAAAAAGCAGAGAGTTTATTTTGATGACGTCACAAAATTTATGGATACTTCGTGAATCTGGTCGATCGTTTTGGTCTCTTCAGTTCTCAAAAAGGGTGAAAAATAATGAATTTAATGGTTGCATTTTCACTAAACAACCATCAAAACAGACGCCATTACACCTCCTCGGGTTGCTACTGATCTAGCCTTTCCCATCGCAAGAGACAATTTCCAAAAGAAGTGAAGGAAGCGCACCGTCACTGCGGTCGAGAGCTGAGACAATGTCTACCAAGTGCGCGGTAAAGTTTCTTATTGTCATATTGTCTTAGGCCCGTTGTCACTGGCTCCTTGGCAGTTTATGCTGATTTTTTTCATATATCGTTCTAAGCCATCTTGTCATTGTCTTTCGTCGGGAATTGCCCGTGCCATATTGTCTTCTATACGTTGCTGTTTATTGTCTTGATCGGATTTTTTCCTGTATTGTTTTAGGCCCGTTGTCACTGGCTCCAATTTATGCTGATTTTCATATATCGTTCTAAGTCATCTTGTCATTGTCTTTCGTCGGAAATTGCCCGTGTCATATTGTCTTCTATACGTTGATGTTTATTGTCTTGATCGGATTTTTTTTTTGTTGTTGTTGTTGTATTGTTTTAGGCACGTTGTCATGGTCGGAAATGACTCGAATCTCGGTTATGATTTCTCTCGTTCGCTCTCACTCTCCAATAAAAGAAAAGTTCGTGCTGGGTCAGGTCAGGTCAGGAATAGCTCCTTGATATAACCAAAAAAGTTCAAAGTGGAAGCTCCGGAGGGCATTCGCGCCGAGGCTGAGGGAGAGAGAGAGGAGAGGGATTCTCCAGAGAGACGTCAGGGGCAGGGAGGGAAGGAGAGAGAGAGAGAGAGAGAGAGAGAGAGGTGGGGGGGGGGAGGATGAGAGATGAGGGAGAGGGAGAGGGAGAGGGAAGGAGAGAGAGAGAGAAGGAGAGAGAGAGAGAGAGAGAGGAAGAGAGAGAGAGAGAGAGAGAGAGAGAGAGAGAGAGAGAGAGAGAGAGAGAGAGAGAAGGGGGAGGGACAGATGAGAGAGAGAGAGAGAGAACATGGGGATATATATATATATATATATATATATATATATATATATATATATATATAGAGAGAGAGAGAGAGAGAGAGAGAGAGAGAGAGAGAGAGAGAGAGAGAGAGAGAGAGAGAGGGGGTAAATAAAAGGAAAAATCACGTTTGAAAAAAAAAAAAAAATGTCATCAGATAAGATAAAATCATAAACAAATTTAGGACAGAAGGGAAGACGAGTAAACGCTGTTAAAGACTAGGAAAAAAGAGGAAGAGAAACACAGAGAGAAAAAATGCCTTTCTCTTTTGATACCAGGACGCAAACCCCCCTCACTCCTCCTCCCTCCATTGCACTTACCCAACTAACGTCTCCCACTTGTTGCACACGGTATACACCCTCCCTACGTTTGCACACGGCACCTAACTCCTCCTCCTCCTCGCGTTTCGAAATCACACGACCAGTTCATACATCCCGATATTAATCCCATTCCATCGCCCTTCTCATCGCATCCACCCCGCCCTTTCACCCTTTTCTACACCCTTAGGGTCTTTGGGAATTAGTTAGTGTTTCGCCCTAAGCTTGAGTGGTGGGTTTGGCTTGCTTGCGGTGGCTTATTATCACAGAATGTTATTACCCGCTTTTCTTTCCCGCCTTGCGCAAGGGTTTTTGAACTTCGATCGGAAAATTAAGGAGGAGGATATGAAAGAAAGGCGAAATTGAGGATTTAAGGAAGAGAGAAGGAGGAGGGAGAGGGGAGAAGGGGGAAGGAAAGGAGAAGGAAGGAGAGGGGAGAAGGGGGGAAGGAGAGGAGAATGAAGGAGAGAGGAGAATGAAAGAGAGGGGGAGAAGTGGGTGGGAGAGGAGTATAGGAAGGAGAGGAGTTAGGAAAGGAGATAAGAAAAGGGGAGAGAGGTGTTTGAGAAGATGAATTTGAAGGGTTATTGGGAGAGGAAAGGAAAAAATGAAAGAAATAGAGAGAGAGAGAGAGGAGTTCAAAAGGATATTTTGAAAGGAGGGGAGGAGGGAAGAGGGAGAAAAGAAAACAGCGAAAGAGGAAGAGGGGTTCAAAGCGAGAGGAATGCTAATAAAGGATATGAAAAGAGAAAGTGAAGTTTTAAAATATTTTCCGAATGACTAAAGTACTTTTGAACGAAGGAAAAGACGAGACAAGTTGGAAGAAAGAGGGAAATAACAGAAGTAAAGGAAAGTGAGAAGGAAAGAAAGGAAGAGGAGGGAGAGGAAAATAGGTAGGAAAGAGAAATAAAAGAACAGAAAATAGGAAGGGAAAAAGAAAAATCTAAAAAAAAAAAAAATAATAAAAAAAACATACACCAATTTTATGCCAATATAAAAGAAGAAAAAAAGGAGAAAACTAGA
>NC_091582.1:16766547-16771547 GCF_042767895.1 Penaeus vannamei | reverse complement strand
CGGTATTTCCACAGTCTTTGCGGTATTGTTGGAGGGAATATTATGAAGGGGAAATATGGTACGATGTTGGAGAAGTCGGTCATGTGTTCATTCGAGGTTTTGTAAATGGGAGTAATAGGTAAGAACAGAGAACGTGGAAAATTGGGTCGAAAATAGGCAATTATGCAATTTCCGGTTTTGCAGGGAGCAATATGTTCAGTTGTGGTTTATGTTTACTGTCGGGGAGGTAGATAGATTGATAGAGAGAGTGGGAGGGGGAGAAAGAGGAGAAGTAGAAGAAGAGGGAGAAGAGGGAGAGGAGGAAGAGGAGGAGGAGGAGGAAGCAGAAGAAAAAGAGGGAAAGGAGGAGGAGGAGGAAGAAATAGAAAAAGAAGAGGGAAAGGAGGAGAAGAAGGAAGAAGAAAACAGAGGGAGAGGAGGAGGAAGAAGACGACAGAGAAACAACTGCAAAGAAAGTGAAGAAAATGAAGAAAGAAACAATAAAGAAGATACAGATGAAGAAGAAGCAGAAGACAACGAAAAAAGAAAGAGAAGAAAATTAAAGAAAAAAAAAAGAAAGATGAAAGTAGAAAAAATATATATAAAAAAAGAAGAAAAATCATAATAAACCAGAAAAAAATATTTATAAACACAAAAAATAAAAATAAAATAAAATAAAAAGGAAGAAAAAAGTACAACAAAACAGAAAATCAAATAAGTCACCATACGCATTTGTGAATGACAATGAATTTCACTTTTCAGCCGAAACCAGAAACTCTCATCTTCAAAGGATGAAACAGCAAGAAGGAGGACGAGGGTCAGGATTCGCCAGTCATCCGGGAACATCTTGACCCCTTACCTTGTGTGTGTGGGGTGGGAGGTTGGGGGGTGGTGGGGTTGAGGGAGTGTTTGTTTGTTTGTGGGAGGGGGTTGTGTTTGTGTGTGGGGTTGGGGCTGGGGAATTGGAGGGGTAGGGGTGTGAGAGTGGGGGTTATGTGTGTGTGTGGGGGTGGGAGGGGTTTGTGTGTTTGTGTGCGTTTGGAGGGGTTGTGTGTGTGGGGGGTTGTGTGGGTTTGTGTGTGGGGGGAGGAGTTGGGAGGTGTTTGTGTGTATGGGGGAGGGGGGTTGTGTTTGTGTGTGTGTGCGTATTGTATTGTGTTGTGTTGTGTTGTGTTGTGTGTGTGTGCATGTGTGTCTGTGTGAGTGTATCTGTCTGTGTACACGCATACGCGCGTGTGAAACTAACTAAAACTAAGAATCAAAACCTACAAACTTACAAAAAAAACAAAAAAATACTACAAAAAACAAAACCCAACAACAAAACAAAATCCAATATCTGTACATAAGAAACTCGACCATTAATTGATATGCACAAGTGATCACAAACTCCCGCTTTTATCAGACTTTCACACACACTACGAAAAAGGGTGAAATCTCTCTCAAAACCCCCATTGTGTACACACTACAATCAATGACTTAAATGTATTAATGGGATTTTCTCTCTGATGAATATAAATTGACTTCTTTATCGAGTGATTTATCTATTCGTGTTTATTTTCTGGTAGTATTTTAGGCTTTATCTGTTTTTGTTTTTTTTTGCTTTTTCTACTGTGTGAATTAAGGTGAAATTTGAATTGAACTGAAGAAAACCGTTAAAGAGAAAAGGAAAAATATAACATATATATATATATATATATATATATATATATATATATATATATATATATATATAAATGCATATATACATACATATACATATAGTACACACACAAAAAAAACACAAACACCCACTAATATACCCAAACCCCTTCTCGTATTCCGCGTAGATAAAAGCTACACCCACCACCTTAACCCAATGGACTTTCTTCGTGCCCACACACACGCACACACGCACACACGCACACATTTCCACGTAGGTATGTGCTACTCAGCACATAACCTGCAATGGACTTTCCTGCAGTGCCCACACACAAACTCCAGCCTCGGTCACTAAACACACACACGCCGGGGCTGCAGGTCACACCCACGTAGGCAAGTGCCTCAGCAAAATGCAAGTCTTTCCCAAGCAGTTTCTCTGCCTCGCGCAACGGGAAAAGAAAGTTACGAGCTGCAGGTCACACCATAGCTGTTTGTTTGAAAATTTGTTTATTATCATTGTTATCGTCTGCCTCGTGCAATGGGAAAAGAAAGTTACGAGATATGTTCAGTTAGTTTGTTTGTTTGTTTGTTTATTATCATTGTTATCGTCTGCCTTTTGCAACGGGAAAAGAAAGTTACGAGATATGTCCAGCTTGTTTGTTTGTTTGTTTGTTTATTATCATTGTTATCGTCTGCCTTTTGCAATGGTAAAAGAAAGTTACGAGATATGTCCAGTTTGTTTGTTTGTTTGTTTATTATCATTGTTATCGTGTGTTCTTTTGTTTTGTTTATTATTATCATTATTATGTGTGGGTTTTGCAATGGGAAAAGAAAGTTCTATGTTCAGTTGTTTGTTTGTTTGTTTGTTTGTTTATTATCATTGTTATCGTGTGTTCATTTGTTTTTTTGTTTATTATTATTATTATTATGTGTGGGTATGTTTTTTATTCTAATAGGTGATACAGACGTGTTCGTGTGTGTGTGTGTGTGTGTGTGTGTGTGTGTGTGTGTGTGTGTGTGTGTGTGTGTGTGTGTGTGTGTGTGTGTGTGTGTGTGTGTGTGTGTGTGTGTGTGTGTGTGAGCGAGTAAATACACATGGCGGTATCACTAGAGAAATCATGTGGCCAGACTTTTACCGATCATAACAAAAAGTGTCAGAGATTTTGAGAATATTATCTTCTACGATTCATAAAAATCATATCTTTCTCGTGTTTTTTTTTCAAATTGTATGATCTGGTTGTGTTGTGTTTGTTTTTGGCTATGGTGATGATGGTGACTAAGATTACAGTGATGATAGTGATGATGATGACGATGATTATTATTTTTATGATGATGGTGATGATGATTATGATGATGATGGTGATGATGATGATGATTATGTTATAATGATGGTGATGACTTTCATTATGACAATGGTGATGATTATTATTATTATGACGATGGTGATGATGATTATAATAACGATGATGACGATTATTATGACGATGGTGATGATGATTATTATAACGATGATGATGATTATAATAACGATGATGATGATTATAATGACAATGGTGATGATGATCATAATGACGGTGACCATAATATAAATGATGATGACCGTAGTGATGATGAGTATGAGAGTGACACTAATGATGATAATAAAGATCATCACATTTCCCATCATCATACTAGTATTAACGGTTGTGATCAAGATGAATACAACATCAACTTAACAAACAAAACTCTAAGAAATATTTATGATTTAAAGAATGAGAATAAGACGTTAATCGTGATAAAGATGATGATAGTGGCGATAATATCAATGGTAACAATAACAACATCAAAATTACAAGCAGCAAGATTACTATGGGAATGGTAATGTAGTTATGGTAGTGACAATAATAAAAGTGATGGTAAGAAAAATGATAAAGGTATGGTAATGATGATGATGGTCATTTTGATGGTGATGATGATAATGATAGAAGCAGTACTAGTAATAATAATGATAATAATAATGATGATGATAATAATAATAATGATGATAATGATAATGATAAAAATAATAGTAATTATGATAACAATAATAATAGTAATGATAGTAATAATAATGATGATGATGATAATAATAATGATGATAATGATAAAAACAATAGTAATTATGATAATGATAATAATAATAATAACAATAACAATAAAGACTATAATGATGATAACATTATGATCATTACAATAACAATATCAATAATAATGATGATAATAATAATAACTATCATAATAAAATGATAACAATGTGTGTGTGTGTATAATCAGTATATTGTTTACAAATGCATGTGCTAAAATATCGCTATCTCTCTATATAAAGATAATTAATTTTATTAATTAATAATTAATTAATAATTGAGCAATTAAAATCGACACTTACCTCTGAGGATTCCCATGCTGATGTCTTCGAAAGGAGATTCCAAAAAAAATCCAGGAATTCCAGATAACACTCCTTGACCACGTTATTCGAAGGAAAAAAAATTATCGAGTTAAGAAACACCTTATTTTCCTTCTCCAAAGAATTACACTTTCTTCACCGACACTTCAAGAAAATTCTCCACGAGACACAAGGGCGAGTCTCGAAGAAGGTACACGAAGGAGGTACACGAAGAAGGTACACGAAGGAGGTACACGAAGGAGGTACTTGGAGCGCACACCTTCTCGCCGCCACGTCCAGGTAGGCAATGACGGCCCGGCCACTTTGACCTGGGTGTACCCGCCCGCGATGGTGACGTCACAGCGACTACGTGACCCGGGAGCTGCAGACGACGCGAGGGTGTGACGTCACGGCCGATTCCCCCCCAGCAGACACGTGCAGGTATAATGGGGAAAGTTTTCAGCAAATACGCGCCTGATTTTCACACGATTTCCTCTCTTGCTTGTTTATTTTCTTTCTTTTCTTATTTTTCTTTCTCTCCCTTACGCCTTCTGGTCAGTGTTCGTCTTCGTTTCGGGAATGGAGGTTACTGGGGCTTCCGTTTTTGTTTTTGTTTTTGGTTTTTGCTTCGTTCAGATCGAGTTCACGAGAAGTTTCATATGCTTCGCAGTTTCGCTTCGGAAACTCTCTGCAAAAGAAGATGATAATTCCGTTAGATTTCACGCGAAAAGAACTCTAAATAACAATTAGATTTTACGTTAAAAGAATTCTAAATAACAATTAAATTTCACGCAAAAAACAACTCTAAATAACAATTAGATTTCACGCAAAAGAACTCTAAATAACAATTAAATTTCACGCAAAAAAACAACTCCACAGAACTTTAATATCTATATTTACACAAATCGATTCAACAACAAATAATTTCGCATCCTAAGGAGAAACAAACACATCTCACATAACAAAAACAAACACAGCCCCA
>NC_091582.1:16749047-16756547 GCF_042767895.1 Penaeus vannamei | reverse complement strand
ATCAGGATTATTATGATATTAAGATAATTCCAAAACACCTTTCCAATAGCCAAGAAAAAGGTAAACAATTGAATTATATAGAGCTAGTAATTGACTCCTCGAATAGCCAAGAAAAAGGTAAACATGTGAAGTATGTAGAGCTAGCAATTGACTCCGCGACCACTAAGTACACATAAGACCACTCCAATTAATAAACAAAATTCACAGTTGACGTGACCTATAGTAACATACCATCCAGGCGTTAGTGGGATAGAGTCATCCTCCTCAATCCTCCTCAATCCTCCCCATATTCTTTATCTCTCGGGCTTTCGACAACGGTTCCTGCGTAAGTCGCTTCACAGGCACTTCATATGTACGTTTGGCGTTCGTGTTCTTCGGCGTAAGACTCGTTTTGCTTGGACTCCCGGCGAAATTCTGTTCTTTCGTGTGAAGTAAAGATTGGTTAAGATTTTTCTGTATATATTTTTTAAAGATTCAGCATCCCCGCATTTCGAATATTGTATTGTAAACATTTATATATATTCTTTTATCATAACCACTAACTGATGTACAGAGAATACGGTAAATGGTTATATTATCTAAACCACTGCATTGGCGAAGCAGGGATAAGGTAATCCATATTGTTACTGAAAAATGTGGCAGAATTAGTTTGAATATCACAAATTAAGATGCAGACCATATCCTCGCGTGTGTTCGTCTATACCATCAATATTGCGTGTCAAATTCGCACTTAGATCCATTTAGACATTAGAAATAACGCTTCACCAAAAGGTCTTTCTCTTCCTAATCACCTTTTCACTTGTCCAAACAGCTGATCGAATGTAAACAAGCAGGGTTGCCAACATCTCTCTCTCTCTCGCTCTCGCTTTCTTTCACTCTCTCTCTCTCTCTCTCTCTCTCTCTCTCTCTCTCTCTCTCTCTCTCTCTCTCTCTCTCTCTCTCTCTCTCTCTCTCTCTCTCTCTCTCTCTCTCTCTCTCTCCCTCTCTCTCTCCCTCTCTCTCTCCCTTCCTCTCCTCTCTCTCTCTCTCTCATCTCCTCTCTCTCTCTCTCATCTCTCATCTCTCATTCTCTCTCTCTCATTCTCTCTCTCTCTCTCTCTCTCTCTCTCTCTCTCTCTCTCTCTCTCTCTCTCTCTCTCTCTCTCTCTCTCTATCTCTCTCTCTCTTGTAGCAAAGAAATAAACCACGAACAATTTATTATTCTGATTTATTTATTGTGGCAGTCGCTTGAGAATTGTAGAGAAACGGCGATCATCGCGTATATATATGACAAGATGGAATACGCATGAATCCTTGATTTCAATACAATTTGATAAGTTTAATCGTGTTTTGAGCCTTTTCAGAATTCTTCAGGTTATTTCATTTTGAAGAAGAAAGGACTTTAACAAATCATCATCATTGTTTATGATTTCATTATCCGTGTTAATACACTGAATGATAATAATGACAACAATACAGTTCATATGATGCAAAGTAATGGTATACTTACAATACTTATTATGATCACAATCGGCTAAAGGGTTATCTAAGAGGATATTTTGCCACATTGGGAAAATCAATAATTTGATTCATAACATTACAGATCTCAGGACTAAATCTAGATACTGGTAATGAAAATATAAGTTGATTTTTTTTCCAAAACGACCGAGATGTTACAACTTTGGGTGTTTGGGTGTCTCAATCTGAACTTTTTTACGATCCTCAATACAACGGTAGTACTTGGCAGTCGTATGTTATCTTCCAATTCTGTCATGGAATTAATTAAGGCTTAAATATGAAAAATAATAATAATAATAAGGGGAGGAAAGAATAAATGATACACATTGATGCGTGAATTGTGAATTTCTCTCTGTCTTTCTGTCTGTCTGTTTCTCTCTTTCTGTCTGTCTCTTTTTCTATTTCTCTCTTTCCGTCTGTCTCTCTCTCTCTCTCTCTCTCTCTCTCTCTCTCTCTCTCTCTCTCTCTCTCTCTCTCTCTCTCCCTCCCTCCCTCCCCTCCCTCCCTCCCTCCCTCCCTCCCCCCCTCCCTCTCTCTCTCTCTCTCTCTCTCTCTCTCTCTCTCTCTCTCTCTCTCTCTCTCTCTCTCTCTCTCTCTCTCTCTCTCTCTCTCTCTCACTCTCTCTCTCTCTCTCTCACTCTCTCTCTTTCTCTTTGCCTCTCTCTCACTCTCTCTAATAATCTAAATAATAATTTAGATAATCAGTCAATCACAAACATTTTATTCATTTGCCTGAATAGCTGTGTTTATGTGTGTGTGTATGTATGTACATGCATGCGTACGTGTGGAAACCACGTTCTGCCAAGCACTATCCCCTCAGAGCGCCCTAACCCCCTCCCCCTCCCCCTGCCGCCCCCAGTCCGCGCTGCCCAGCCCCCGGGGGAGCAGCGCCGGCCTCAGCAGGATCACGCGCAGGGCCAACTTCGGGATCCCTGAACTCACGCCCATCATGGACGACTCCTTCCGGCTGTGGCAGGAGATCTCCGAGAAGGCCCACGAGGAGCTGATAAGGCAAGCGAGGTCTTGGTTCCTTCATGGCGGCTGTCCTTGGAGGAGGGACCTTTTCTCCTGCTCTCTCCTCCTCCTCCTCCTCTCAGATGTCGTTCCTTAATCCCCTGTTCTAATAGAATTATATGATACACCGCTTTCCACACTCACTTTCAATGCACAACTCACATTAAATCCCTTCCGTGGAATCTTCACTCTGCACCCCTCCCCCCTATCATGAGACTCCCCCCCTCCCCCCAGCCATGAGACTCACCCCCTCCCCCCTGCCATGAGACTCACCCCTCCCCCTGCCATGAGACTCACCCCCTCCCCCCTGCCAAGAGAGCTAACCTCCTCCCCCCCTCCTCCCCCAGGCCCGCCCCCATGCTGGTGGTGGGGAAGGACCGCCAGATGCTGGACAAGATGGCGGCGTCCGTGGAGGCGACGGGACACGCGCCGGTCTGGCTCTCCATCCAGCAGACCAACGCCAAGTACAGGTGAGTGAGGCTGAGGCGGACCGAGGCCCAAAGGGTCCCTCGCTGCCAAACGGGCGCCCGGGAATCCCCCTTCAGCCTAAGGGTTTCCAGGACCTCAGTGCGGGGAAGGCTAGAGCAGTAGCAACTCCAGGAGGTGTCATGGCGTCTGATTCTAATTTAGGAAAAAAACAAACTACATGGGGTTTATTTTGATGACGTCACAAAAGTTACGGATGCTTTGTGAATAAGGTCGATCATTTTGGTCTCTTCAATTTTCAAAAAGGATGGAAAATAATGATTTTAATGGTTATATTTTCACTGAACGATCATCGAAACAGACGCCATGACACCTCCTCGAGTTGCTACTGATCTAGCCATTCCCGCCTCCGTGCCCGGAATGCCCTAGGATCTCCCGTGCCCGTTGGCCTTCCTCGGCGTAGGACCAGAGTGGGGAAGGAGAGGGCGACCCCGGATGGAATTCCTTGAACCCGAGAAGCGGGCTTGGCTTTGATGGACGTTGCTAGAATATTCCTAAAATCAAGCCTTGATATTGCTTCACGAACTTTATGCATCGTGAAATATTTGAAGAGATATATAACGTAGAGCATAAGATGACATACGATTCGCTTCTCTGTTTATTAAGGTTTTATGAGGTCTGCTAAACGCTCTACAAAACAAAACCAGAATCAGCTGAACTAGGAATCCTTAAACTAAAAGCTGGAATAGATATAGAGATACTGTGATACGTGTTTCAAAGAGACAGACGACCCTTTCAGATCCAAGTTCACCGACGACTACTACGCCTTCGAGGACCCGACGGCCGGCGTCCTGAGGTCGGACAGGTGCCTGCTGGCGGTCCAGGTGAGAGGCTGTCGGAGTATCAGTCGCGGGGATTTTCATGGCTGAAGAATCGCCATGGAGTCCCTCGATTTAATCTTTGTTGGAATACATTGTCCTAAAATGTGAAGGACTCGTTTCAGAGAGAGAGAGAGAGGAGGGAGAGGAGGAGGAGGAGGAGGAGGGAGGGAAGGAGAGAGAGAGAACGAGAGCGAGAGAGAGAGAACGAGAGCGAGAGAGAGAGAACGAGAGCGAGAGAGAGAGAGAGAGAGAGAGAGAGAGGGGGAGAGAGAGAGAGAGAGAGATAGAGAGAGAGAGAGAGAGAGAGACTGCATGGCCGACCAGCACTGAGCTCGGCCCCGCCCTCTCCCCGCAGAAGCTGTTCCGCGACGAGGGCGGCCACGTGCTCGACGGGTGGCCTGTGGTGGGCGTGGAGCCCGGGGAGCCCTGGACCAAGATCTCCGGGCCCAGGGGCGTCGTCAGGGCCCGCTGGCTGGTGCTGTGCCCGGGGCCCTGGGCGAACCACGTCCTCCAGCACCTCGGCCTCTACTTGCCTCTCAGGTTCCGCTCCGACTCGCTTTTCCTCCAATGACTTGCAATCGCCCGCGCTTTATCAAAGACAGATCTATATATGCTTGTATACATACATATATCTAGCTATTGTTTGTATTCCTATACTTCTCTTTGCCCCTTCCTTGCACTCTTTCCCCTTCTGTTCTGAATTTCACCACTTCCCTCGACGACCCCCTCTCACGAGCTCCCTCGCGCCCTCAGGTCAGTAAGGACGACCTCGCTCTACTGTCGCAACGAGCAGTTCCCTTTCTCGAGCTTCGTGGACTGCTCCGTCGAGAACAGCCACTACTATGCTCTTCCTGCCATGGAACACCCGGGGCACATCAAGGTAGGGATGTGTGAGATGAATCTGATGTTGTCTATTTTCATTTTATTTGTGTAAGTATAGTATGTATGTATTTTTATAATCTTATTATTTGTGTATATACAGCATGTATGTATTTTTATAAATTTAGTAGAAGAGGAGATACATTTGGTGAATGGTCGAATACATAGTTGAATGACATCATCGCTTTTAAGCTAATTAGCATGAAAAACATTATCAGTTATCACATGACTATCATGACCAACCTGTCCAATGTATCTGCACACCTGTCTATATTGCAAAATCTACATTTCTTTATACTCCTTCACTGACACTGGATGCCTAGAAACCTAAGCCCATCCGGCACTTAATTGAGCTCAAGTAGATAGACGATTCAGTTAATCCACCCCTTTCTCTCCTCTCCTTCGTCCGTTTCATCTCCCTTTCCCTATCCCCAATTATCTGCCCATCCCCCCATCCCCTCCCCCGTCCCTCTCCGCAGGTGGGCCTCCATGACGGCGTCGAGATGGACCCGAACCAGAGCCAAGAAGTCGACATCTCGGAATTGAGGCAAAAGTCGCTCACTTACTTCAAGAATTACTTCCCGGACTTGGCGGAGCAGTTCGCCTTCGAGCAGCTGTGCTACTACACGGTGAGTCGAGGGGAGGAGGGGGGGAGAGATAAAGGGAACGAGAGAGGGAGAGGGAAGAGGGAGAGATAAAGGGAAAGAGAGGGAGAGGGGAGATGGTGGAGAGAGAAAGGGAGAGGGATGAGAGGGAAGAGATGGAGAGAGAAAGGGAAAAAGAGAGGGAGAGAGGAGGAGATATAAAGGGAAAGAGAGAAAAGGAACAGAAGGGAAAGAGAAAGAAAGAGAGGTTGGGAGCTCAAGGGAAAGAGAGGGAGAGGGAGGAGGGAGAGTGTTGGAGAGATAAATGGAAACGAGAGGGGGAGGAGGAGGAGGGAGAAAGTTGGAGAGATAAATGGAAGCGAGAAGGGGGAAGAAAAGGAGGGAGAGAGGTGGAGAGAAAGAGGGGAAGAGACTGAAAGGGAGGGAGAGAGAGAGAGGGAGGAGTGAACGAAAGAGAAAGAGGGAGACGGAGAAAGAGAGGAAAGGAAGGGGAACAAACATATATGTATAGATAGATAGATATACATACAAATAATTCAAATTATACACACACACACACACACACACACACACACACACACACACACACACACACACACATATATATATATATATATATATATATATATATATATATATATATATATATATATATATATATATGATATAAACAGAAAAAACAGAGAGATAAGTAAACAAAGACAGAAATAAAGTCAGACAAATTCATACAGCCAGATGGAGAAAATAAGTCCATGCAGTTATCCTTGATAACTCAAACGCAAATCATCGACTTATATTCGATTCGACAGCCACTCCTCCTCCTCCTCCTCCTTCTCCTCCTTCTTCTTCTTCTTCTCCTCCTCCTCCTCCTCCTCCTCCTCTTGCTCCTCCTCCTCCTCCTCCTCCTCCTCCTTCTTCTTCTCCTCCTCCCCTTCCACTTCCACCACCTCCTCCACCTCTACCTCCTCCTCCTCCTCCTCATCATCATCATCCCTCTCCTCCCCCTTCTCCTCCTCTCCTTTCGTAAACGCCAATCACCCAATCACCTAATTAACCAATACCTAATCACCCAACCGCCCAATCACCCAACTGCCCAATCACCTAATCACCCAACAGCCCAACTGCCCAATCACCCAACCACCCAATCCCCCAACCGCCCAATCCCCCAATCTCCCAACCGCCCAATCATCCAATTACCCAACCACCCAACCACCCAACCACCCAATCCCCCAACCGCCCTCTAACCCCGCCCTCTCCCGCCGCAGTTGACGCCCGACGAGGAGTTCATCCTGGACCGCCATCCCCGCCACCGCAACGTCCTCTTCGCCGTCGGATTCTCAGGTCTCGGGTCGCCTCGCCCTCGTGCGGGCCTCGTGGGCGTCGCTGTTGCTGTTAGCGTTGTTGTTGTTGTTAGCGTTGTTGTTGTTGTTGTCGTTGTTGTTGTTGATGTTAACGTTGTTGTTGTTGTTGTTGTTAAAGTTGTTGTTGTGGCCTTGTTAACGTTGATGTTGCTGTTGTTGTTAACGTTGGTGATGCTGTTGTTGTTGTAGACGTTGTTGTTGCTCCTGTTGTTGTTAACGTTGTTGTTGTTGCTGTCGTTGTTGTTGTTAACGTTGTTGTTGTTAACGTCGCTGTTGTTGTTATTGTCATGATTGGAGCTGTTGTTGCTATTCTTATAATTGTTGTTATTTTCATTGTTATTGTTCTTATAATTTCACTGAATCCGTACAGTTCTGTCCCTTGCAATTCTCATTTCTCATTACTCTTTACTCATTACTGTTTACTCATTACCCTTTACTCTTTACTCATTATTCTTTCCTCTTTACTCATTGCCCTATACCCATTACTCATCCCTCACCCCTCATTACCCACTACTCATTCCCCTTTCCTCATCCCCCTCCTCCTCCGCCAGGCACGGGGTTCAAGATCGCGCCCGTGGTCGGCGAGGTGTTCAGTCACGTGATCCAGGGGAAGGCGCCCAAGCATGACGTCAGCGCTTTCGCCGCGACGAGGTTCGATAAGGACAAAGCGATAAAGAGTAAATATTGAGGAACTGGAAGGAGGCAAGAGACGTAGAATTGGATAGGTGGAATTATGTAGAAATGTGGATGACTAAAGTACATTATAGTGTTATGTTTGTTATAGAAATAAAGCAAATAGGAATAGCTATTGTACAATGGAAAAAGGTAAAGGAATAT
>NC_091582.1:16731547-16744047 GCF_042767895.1 Penaeus vannamei | reverse complement strand
GTCTCTTTCCCTCTTCCCCTTTATCTCTCCACCTCTCTCCCTCTTTCTCTTCCCCTTCTCTCTTTCCCTTTATTTCTCCAACTCTCTCCCTCCTCCCTCTCCCTCTCTTTCCCTTGAGCTCCTAACCTCTTCTTCTTTCTCTTTCCCTTTAGCTCTACATTTCTTTTCCTCCTTCTTCTCCTTTTCTCTCTTTCCCTTTATCTCTCCACCTCCCTCCCTCCTCCAACTCTCTCTCTCTTTTTCCCTTTCTCTTTCCACCTCTCTTCCTCTTCCCTCTCCCTCTCTCTTTCCCTTTCTCTCTCCACCTCTCTCCCTCCATCTCCCCCCTTCTCTCTTCCATTATCTCTCCACCTCCCTCCCTCCTCCCTCTCCCTCTTTCTCCCCCTTTAGCCCCCCCTCCTCCCCTTGACTCACCGTGTAGTAGCACAGCTGCTCGAAGGCGAACTGCTCCGCCAAGTCCGGGAAGTAATTCTTGAAGTAAGTGAGCGACTTTTGCCTCAATTCCGAGATGTCGACTTCTTGGCTCTGGTTCGGGTCCATCTCCACGCCGTCATGGAGGCCCACCTGCGGAGAGGGAGGGGGGAGGGGGGGATGGGCAGATGGTTGGGGATAGGGAAAGGAAGATGAAACGGACGAAGGAGAGGAGAGAAAGGGATGGATTAATTCAATCGTCTGTCAACTTGAGCTAAATTAGGTGCCGGATGGGCTTAGGCTTCTATGCATCCAGTGTCAGTGAAGGAATATAAAGAAATATAGACTTTGCAACACAGACAAGTGTGCAGATACATTTGACAGGTTGGTCATGATAGTCATTTGATAACTGATAATGTTTTTCATGATAATTAGCTTAAAAACAACGATGTCATTTAACTGTGTATTCAGCCATTCCCTAAATGTATCTCCACTTCTACTAAGATCATAAAAATACATGAATATACAAATAAAGTGAAAATAGACAACAACAGATTCACCTCACACATCCCTACCTTGATATGGCCCGGGTGTTCCATGGCAGGAAGAGCATAGAAGTAGTTGTTCTCGACGGAGCAGTCCACGAAGCTCGAGAAAGGGAACTGCTCGTTGCGGCAGTAGAGCGAGGTCGTCCTTACTGACCTGAGGGGGTGAGGGAGCTCGTGAGAGGGGGTCGTCGAGGGAGAAGTTGTGAAATTCAGAACAGAAGGGGAAAGAGCGCAAGAAAGGGGCAAAAAGAAGTAGTATACGTATAAATAGATATATATGTATGTATACCAGCATGTATACATCTGTCCTTAATAAAGCGTGGGCGATTGCATAGCATTGGAGGAAAAGCGAGTCGGAGCGGAACCTGAGAGGCAAGTAGAGGCCGAGGTGCTGGAGGACGTGGCTCGCCCAGGGCCCCGGGCACAGCACCAGCCAGCGGGCCCTGACGACGCCCCTGGGCCCGGAGATCTTGGTCCATGGCTCCCCGGGCTCCACGCTCACCACAGGCCACCCGTCGAGCACGTGGCCGCCCTCGTCGCGGAACAGCTTCTGCGGGGAGAGGGCGGGGCCGAGCTCAGTGCTGGTCGGCCATCTCTCTCTCTCTCTTTCTCTCTCTCTCTCTCTCTCTTTCTTTCTCTCTCTCTCTCTCTCTCTCTCTCTCTCTCTCTCTCTCTCTCTCTCTCTCTCTCTCTCTCTCTCTCTCCCTCTCTCTCTATCGCTGAGACGAGTCCTTCACATTTTAGGACAATGTATTCCCACAAAGATTAAATCGAGGGTCTCCATAGCGACTCTTCAGCCATGGAAATCCCCGCGACTGATACTCCGACAGCCTCTCACCTGGACCGCCAGCAGGCACCTGTCCGACCTCAGGACGCCGGCCGTCGGGTCCTCGAAGGCGTAGTAGTCGTCGGTGAACTTGGATCTGAAAGGGTCGTCTGTCTCTTTGAAACACGTATCACAGTATCTCTATATCTATTCCAGCTTTTAGTTTAATGATTCCTAGTTCAGTTGATTCTGGTTTTGTTTTCCAGAGCGTGTAACAGACCTCATAAAACCTGGATAAACAGAGAAGCGAATAATATGTCATCTTATGCTCTACGTTTATCTCTTCAAATACTTCACGATGCATAAAGTTCGTGAAGCAGCACCAAGGCTTAATTTTGGGAATATTCTAGCAACGTCCATCAAAGCCAAGCCCGCTTCTCGGGTTCAAGGAATTCCATCCGGGGTCGCCCTCTCCTTCCCCACTCTGGTCCTACGCCGAGGAAGAAGGTCAACGGGCACGGGAGATCCTAGGGCATTCCGGGCACTGAGGCGGGAATGGCTAGATCAGTAGCAACTCGAGGAGGTGTCATGGCGTCTGTTTTGATGATCGTTCAATGAAAATATAACCATTAAAATCATTATTTTCCATTTTTTTTTTTTTTTTTTTTTTTTAATTGAAGAGACTAAAAGGATCGACCATATTCACAAGCATCCGTAACGTTTGTGACGTCATCAAAATAAACCCCATGTAGTTTTCTTTTCCTTAAATAGAATCAGACGCCATGACACCTCCTGGAGTTGCTACTGCTCTAGCCTTCCCCGCACTGAGGTCCTGGAAACCCTCAGGCTGAAGGGGGATTCCCGGGCGCCCGTTTGGCAGCCAGGGACCCTTTGGGCTTCGGTCCGCCTCAGCCTCACTCACCTGTACTTGGCGTTGGTCTGCTGGATGGAGAGCCAGACCGGCGCGTATCCCGTCGCCTCCACGGACGCCGCCATCTTGTCCAGCCGCTGGCGGTCCTTCCCCACCACCAGCATGGGGGCTGGCCTGGGGGAGGAGTGGGGAGGGGGTGAGTCCTCTTGGCAGGGGGGAGGGGGTGAGTCCTCATGGCAGGGGGGAGGGGGTGAGTCCTCATGGCAGGGGGGAGGGGGGAGTCCTCATAGCAGGGGAGGGGGGGCAGAGTGAGGATTCCACCGAAGGGATTTAATGTGAGTTGCGCATTGAAAGTGTGTATGGCAAGCGGTGTATCATATACAGTCTATTAGAACAGGGGATTAAGGAACGACATCTGAGAGGAGGAGGAGGAGGAGGAGAGAGCAGGAGAAAAGGTCCCTCCTCCAAGGACAGCCGCCACGAAGGAACCAAGACCTCGCTTGCCTTATCAGCTCCTCGTGGGCCTTCTCGGAGATCTCCTCCCACAGCCGGAAGGAGTCGTCCATGATGGGCGTGAGTTCAGGAATCCCGAAGTTGGCCCTGCGCGTGATCCTGCTGAGGCCGGCGCTGCTCCCCCGGGGGCTGGGCAGCGCGGACTGGGGGCGGCAGGGGGAGGGAAGGGGGTTAGGGCGCTCTGAGGGGATAGTGCTTGGCAGAATGTGGTTTACACGCGTACGCATGCATGTACATGCATACACTCATACACAAACGCAGCTATTCAGCCAAATGAATAAAATGTTTGTGATTGATTGATTATATAAATCATTATTTAGATTATTAAAAAGAGAGAGAGAGAGAGAGAGAGAGAGAGAGAGAGAGAGAGAGAGAGAGAGAGAGAGAGAGAGAGAGAGAGAGAGAGAGAGAGAGAGAGACAAAAAGGCAAATAGAGAGAGAGAGAGAGAGAGAGAGAGAGAGAGAGAGAGAGAGAGAGAGAGAGAGGCAAAGAGAAAGTGAGAGGGAGGGAGAGAGAGAGACAAAAGGGCAAAAAGAAAGAGAGAGGGAGGGTGAAAGAGAGAAGGTGAAGTGTTTGTAAAAGCTGCTATCAAGGTCATTGCAAGCGCTGGGTTCAGATGAGGCATTTCCACTTGAGGTGATAACAGAATTGGGATCGAGATGATGTGCAGTTTTGTTTGAATCAATTAACTTTATCTATACGAGGGTTGACTGATGACTTGGGGAACTTTAATGGCCCTTTCTCTCTGTCTTTCTTTCCCTTATTTCTCTCTGCCTCTGTCTTTCTTTCCCTTATTTCTCTCTGCCTCTGTCTTTCTATATTGTCCCTTCCTATTTCTCTTCCCCCCTTCTCTCTCTCTCTTTTTCCTTTTTTTCTTCATGATGTTTATCGGTGGCATACTTCCCATAAGAGATTGAGAAAAAGGAGAGAGCGAGAGGGGGGAGGAGAGAGTGATATATATATATATATATATATATATATATATATATATATATATATAGAGAGAGAGAGGGAGAGAGAGAGGGGGGGGGGGGGGGGGGGGGGAGGGGAGGGAGGGAGGGAGGTGTGTATGCATGTGTGGTTGTGTGTGTGTGTGTGTGTGTGTGTGAGTTGTGTGTGTGTGTGTGTGTGTGTGTGTGTGTGTGTGTGTGTGTGTGTGTGTGTGTGTGTGTGTGTGTGTGTGTGTGTGTGTGTGTGTGTGTGTGTGTGTGTGAGAGAGAGAGAGAGAGAGAGAGAGAGAGAGAGAGAGAGATAGGGGTGGGGGGGGGGAGGGGAGGGGGAGGGAGTGGGAGACGGCGTGTGTGTGTGTATGAGAGAGAGAGAGAGAGAGAGAGAGAGAGAGAGAGAGAGAGAGAGAGAGAGAGAGAGAGAGAGAGAGAGAGAGAGAGAAAGAGAGAGAGAGAGAGAGAGAGAGAGAGAGAGAGAGAGAGAGAGAGAGAGAGAGAGAGAGAGAGAGAGAGAGTGAGTCAGAGACAGACAGACAGACAGACAGAGACAGAGAGAAAGACAAAGACAGAGAGAAACAGAGAAATAAATGGACAGATACAGAGAAACAAAGCCACCAAGCAAGACAGACAGAATACAAAGCGAAAGACAGCAACAGCCTCGCCTCCTCCCCCCTCCGACCCAGCCAGATCAGCTGTGTTTACCTTGTCAATCAGCACGGTAGACTTGCCCGCCTTGGCCAGGCTGTAGGCGGTGCAGCTGCCCATGATCCCGCCCCCGATCACAGCCACGTCGAAGGAGTCTGAAACGGATTAGACAGGATTTGAAACGGGATTGGCTACCGAATCTGAGAGGATTAGACAGGATTTGAAACAGGATTGGATACCGAATCTGAAAGAGGATTAGACGCAGGATTTGAAACAGGATTAGACGCAGGATTTGAAACAGGATTAGACGCAGGATTTGAAACAGGATTAGACGCAGGATTTGAAACAGGATTGGATACCGAATCTTAAAGAAGATTAGACACAGGATCTGAAAGAGATGCAGAATCTGAAACAGGATTAGGCACAGGATTTGAAACAGGATTGCTAATTCTATATTGATTCTGAAATAGGATTCGAACATGTAGGTATCTCGCGCTGTCATGGTGATCTCTCTAATATAACTCTCCTCGTACGTTTAAATAAAAAGCGATGGGAATAACAAAATTGCGACAACTAACGAATCTAACTTCATCTAATCACAATAAATTTTCCCATAACAGACAACAATTACGAGAAACCAACTTGTGTGACCTTTCCCCATCTCGTCTCGTTCTCGACTGATGCCAAGCACGTAGCGCCTCTATAGTTCGTGCATGATGTTGCCAGTGCACGATGACTTCCATATCTGCGTATCTTCATTGATAAAATATTCTCAAGCTTATCTTCACAGACGCTGTGTGGAACATCCAAAGGTATTTTGTTTTTCTTAACAGTCACCATCTGTCTGTTTTTTATGTGTTTTTTGTTTTGTGTGAGTTTTTTGTTTATTTTTTCGCTATCCAAGTTCGAGTTTGCTTTTTGATACAGTATTATTTTGCATAAAACGCAGAACTATATGGTATGGAATCGAAAGTGACTTAAATTAAACTTTGGTTCACGAAAATGACTTCATTATATTGATAGATTTGATGCATTGTATCCCGACACTAATATTCAATGTCTGACATAAGTTCTGTAAATTTTCGCGAAATAGAGGCGAGCCATGTCTTATATTCCAAATATGGACTGAGATAAAAGTTAATGTATAAGGATAATAAATGAGATTAACCTTGGGATATAAGATACATATATTTGCAGGATTGGGTACAAACAGATGTGACTGTACATAAGTCCAAGGTCAAGTACCTGGATATTTTACAAAAGCAAATACAGTTACTTTACTCTGTATTTGTGTAAGTACATGTCAATGCACTGAAGTACGAGTAATTTATGTGATGAAATAAACCCTTTCATCGATTCGTAAACCAGAAAATTAGTAATTTTTGTATATGTACATATATAATATATATACGGCTACATTGTCACTTTTATTCTTCAGCACATCACTGTTTTTATCACAAAACTGCAAAATAAAAACATTTGTTTTATGAATAACTAATTTATATGCTGCAAATGTCAAGGGCTATCCAAACATGCCTCATATCTATAATAAAACTAATCCTTGTTCTAGATTAGTAATGTTTTATAACTAGTATGTACTGTATAAAACTTCGATTAAATACAATGTATTTGCTTGCACTTAAACGTACTTGGTATATTTTAAAGTAATTTGCGTCTAAGTACAAGTACAAGTAATATTTATTTGAATTCTAAGTACAAGTATATGTACTTAGACCCAACCCTGCGTAATATATGACTTTCCCTCCTTCTTGGCATAAATCTGTCTATACAATATCACTGTTTTTAAAATCATTACTGTGTAACCATTATCATTCTACTTGTATTCCTATCCATTCTTGGCGTATATCAATCAATGTGCAAGTAAATAAATTTACATTTATGCCTTCGTGTTTTTGTTGTTGTTTTTTCGTTTGTTCCCTTCTCTCCTCCACACAGGATTATTTTGGGAAGAGACCACCTCATGGGTAGGGTCACCCACTGGGAATCACGGTAACAGGTCCCATGCCAGTCTCACGGTGGAGTCGTCGGTTGGAGACATAGAGAGACTGTATCCCATGATATGGTGTAGGGACTTCTTACAAAAGGCATCGAGACGCGACTCCAAGGCACAAGACAGCGACCATGTTTCGCTTCCATAGAACAAAACTAGCTGTATCAAAGCCTTGAAGACACGCACCTTAGCCCTTCTACACAGGTACCGGCCCCTCCAAATACTCTTGTTGACGGAGTCCATGGTTCCTACTACCAGACCAGTCCGTCTATTGACTTCCTGGCTTTTCAGCCTAGAGACATGGACTACGCTACCGAGGTCGTAAGCATGTATCAACTGAATAGGTCCCCATAACAGGCCCTTACAATGCTTATATCTATATCTATCTATCTATCTGTCTACATACATGTACTCGAGGGCCGTTCCAAAAGTAATGCCTCCTATTTCTCTTTACTCGGACCCAAGGGATCCGAGAAAATTGCTTATGACATTATGACTGAACTTTCACGCTCATAACCTGAATTTCTTATCTCTCTATTGCAGATATCGATGGCACGGCAGTCTAAGGAAGCAACCCCTGTCATGGACGTGCGTCAGAAGTCACTGAATTGAATGTTTACGGGGCCGAGGCAGTTGATGTCAGCGCAGTCAGGAGACAAGTTCGTCGATTCCGGAGTGGCGACAGTGACAGATACTCCGGACGCCATTTGCACAGCCGGAAAATGAAGTGCGCTTCGGTCAACTCATCCGAGTTGATTGGCGGACAACGGGGAGTGAAATGCGTGCAGAGTTGGATGTGGGCATCAGTGCACTAGGAACGATGTTGTCATCCAACTCTGCACGGATGAGTAGACATTATATATATATATATATATATATATATATATATATATATATATATATATATATATATATATATATAGATATATATATATACACACATACACAGACACACACACACACACACACACATATATATATATATATATATATATATATATATATATATATATATATTTATATATATATATATAATATATACACATATATATACATATATATACTTATATATACATATGTATACATACATATATGTACATGTATATACATACATACATACATATATGTACATGTATATACATACATACATACATATATGTACATGTATATACATACATACATATATGTACATGTATATATATATATACCTATGTGTATATGCTCACACACACACATTTCATATTTCTCCCCCCCACACAGCTTATATATGCTGGGATAGTTGCCATGTGATGTTATATTTCTCTTGGCTAACGAATCAACTTCAAAGGGTATCAAGTGTATGGTCGCACCTTCCCGATAGACAAATTGCATATTGAGGAGGTGGAAAGAGTCAGTAAATTACTTTTTACGTGTTTTTTTTTCATAATTTTCTTAGATACTCAGTCAGATGTTTGCTGACTGCTTGAATATTTTGAGGTAAGTAATAATGACACAAGAAAATAAATGTGTTAGACATTAAAGGTCATATAGCACTATGGTATTGTATTGTGGTGGGAGGGTTTTTAAAATTCTTTGTTAGAGTTAAAATGCCATATTTCAACGGTCACATATTGTATAATAGTATAATAGTTAAAGGAGGAGGTAGATGGGGTATATTTTGAGGTTTAAAAATATAATTCAGACCATTAATGCTATTAATAAGAAAATGGTTTATGGCTTATGGCTGCAAAGTAAAATGACTATACCAAATGACTATATCAAAGATCATTTCACATTACAGAAAGGTGTAGTAGTGAGAAAGGTAAAGATGGGGTTAATTAATGATTTAATGTGTTACACGTCTAAAGTCGTACTGCAGTTTTGGGATAGTATGGTATTGAAAGGGGTAAAGAGGGGGCAAGTGAATGGATTAAGGTAGAGAGTAACAAAAGGGTGATTTGATCAAAGTTCTTAGATGGAAAAGTATGAGATTCTCCAGGGATTTCCAAGGGGTAGGGTAAGGATTAGCAAAGGGGCAAAGGGCAATTAGATCAAAGAGCAATTTCATTAGAAATGTGAGAAGTGGGAGGATCCAGGACAGGGTATAGCTGTGTCAAAAGGAAGTCTTACATAAATGTATCCATGAGGGAACAGAAAGGATAACAGAAAAGAAAGGGGAGAGAAATGCAGATGAAGTAGAGTGCAATGGGGTGTGTTGGAAGGGAGTGAAAGGATGGGGTGTAGAGGGAACAGGAGGAGGAGGATGTCCGCAGTCACTTTGAGGGTAGAAGAAATGAGAGCTAAGAGTTTGGAGGATGGATAAGGGTATAGGACATGTTATCTTGGGTCATGATTGCATTTTGATGTCCCCAAGAATTCCTGAAATGGAGCTGGTTGGGGAGGTCTAACAAATAGTTTTCCTATGAGGGGGAGAAATCGGCACAGACATTTGAGGGGCAGAGAAAGACCTAGATGTAGGAGAGGATGTGGTAGGAGAAAATTGAGTGGAACGTTAAGCTTGATGTGATGAGTTGAGTGAGGAGGAAGTAGAGACTGGAGTGTCTAGATTTCAAATGGCAGAAGAAGTTGACTGGGAGAGGGAGGAGATAAAAATGGGATATTAAGGAGTAGGAAGAGGAAGATAAACTGAGGGAGATGTATAAACATCTTGAGAAGAAGGAGAATAGAGCGAAGGACAGAAGTAAGGAGCAAGAGAAAAATCTTGTCCGCGTATTTACTGCCTGGCCTCGCATAAAGTGTGGCCAAGTTTGAATCTGAAGACTGGTAACACACACTCGAAACTGAAGCCCCCACAAAATACATTATGGGAGCCACCAAAATTGTCACACATACATGCCTGTTTGGGGGAATTTGAACCATCATGGCCAGGTGACATTGATGGAGAAGGGGTTGGTATGGTTGGACAGGACAAGACTCTCCTCTAATATAAAATTCATGGGGGAGGTCATGTCCATGGAAGGTAATTATGGCAATATTGGTGAAAGACTAGTCAGCTTCTGGGGGGTAGTGTAGCATTATACTGATACTTCATTATAGTTAATGAGGCAAACAAGCTGGTCATAGACAGGGCAATCAGCTGGGGAGATGCAGGCTGGAGTGAGGTTGCGTAGGAATAGGTTTGCCACTGAGACATTGTTGGAATAGGAGGATATTGTCAGTATTCAGCATATTTCCTTTCAAAATAATGTGAAATAAGTATTCTTCCGTACAATACCACAGTTGACATTGAACCCTGCTTTACGTGCCATCCTAGCTCTCCAGCTTCTCCTCACCCTGCTGACCAAGCACCGACTACAGTGGTGTCTGCTCTTTATAAAATCTATAAATTACTCCTATTACAGCCCCAAACCCAGGTCTCTGTAAAGCCTTGTAAAGCCCTATTGGGCTACACATTATAGCTGCAATGGAATGTGGAGCTCCCATTCTATTTACCATTAAAAACACAGTACCAAGGGGCGAACATGGGCACTTTGATTCAGGATTATCTTTTGAATAATACTTCTTGAGGTCTGACCAAATGCCATGTCCATAAACATGCCTTCTTGCCAAAACAAAACATTATTCTTTTTTCACGCTTTATAGAAAACCCTACAGATTGTTACATTACCTACATAACAATTTAAACAAAAGGCATAAATTGGCTGCACAGGTTTTGCAACAAACATCTGAATCACCCATACCGAGGTGTAAAGAATTATCTAATGTCGAGCACCTTAACCAATTTCCATATCCCCCCAAAAAGTCCTAATGGCTCCAAATTAACATAACATAAGTTAGCATAAAAAAAAATCCCTTGGCTTTTAACATTACAGGAAAAAAATAATGAAACAAGGCCAAAAATTACATAATATATATATTTACATTTTCACAAAAGATCTCTGTGTCATTAGCTATACTTCGGTGAAAGTGACAACCTTATAAATAATTCTTAATCCTCGTCATCAGCAGGGATTCCGAGCTCTTCGTTTGACCACTTCGAAGGATCTGGATAAGGAAATTCACCCTGCAATGATAAAAGTTTCCATATAAAATTCTTTCAACAATTTTACATTTTTCCATCTCTTATTGTTAATATTATCATTATTACTATCATCATTATCATTAAGATTATTGTTATTACCATCATCATTATCATTAAGATTATTGTTATTATCATCATCATTATCATCGCTGTTACTATTATTATCATTACTAATTTCAATACTATGATCCTCATAATATCATCATCATCATTATTAACAGTTTCATTAATATTAACATTTTTACTAAATCTATTATCATTTTCATTATCATCAATATCATTAGCAACATTATAAGTCATATATCATTATTGCTGTCATTACTATTATATATACACATACATATATTTAAGTATACATAAATGTGTATATATATGTGTATGTATGAAAATGTATATGTGTGTGTGTGTGTGTGTGTGTGTGTGTGTGTGTGTGTGTGTGTGTGTGTGTGTGTGTGTGTGTGTGTGTGTGTGTGTGTGTGTGTGTGATATATATATGTATGTGTAGACACACACACACACACACACACACATACATACATACATACATACATACATATATACATACACACATACATACATACATACATACACATACACACATATGTACATACACATACACACATGTACATACACATACATACATACACACATACACACAAACATACACACAAACATACACACACTCATGCATGTGCACATGCATATGCATACGCATACACACACACACACACACATACAATATGGATATTGTGACTTAATATAAAATTTACATAAGAACTTACAGTAATGTGCTCTGGCTCAGTCATAAGATGGTACAAGATCCACCACCACATAACCGCGCCGACCATTTCTGCCTTATATAACGTAAATTTGCTTGGTTTGGCTGGTGAAGCACGATATGCCCATCTGTAAGATAAGATCGTCATTACCATCAAACATTTGCACCGGTTTAAAAAGATCTATTTACACGCTGACTTCCTTGATCCTAAAATATACACAAAAAATAAGAA
This sequence comes from Penaeus vannamei, assembly GCF_042767895.1. Classification (NCBI taxonomy): domain Eukaryota; kingdom Metazoa; phylum Arthropoda; class Malacostraca; order Decapoda; family Penaeidae; genus Penaeus; species Penaeus vannamei. Next base: position 16,732,303 of record NC_091582.1, on the reverse strand, counting down.
CCCTGATCATCGTCAAAATATAATCTTCTAGGAACGTCAAGACATAACTTTTGCATTTCCTGGCATGAACCATATCCCAAATACTTTGTTTTGAAAATAATCATATGTAGGAGTTTCTTATGCATATATTTCTATTTCATCATAATTGTATTTTGACTACTGCCACTAACTACAAGACAGACCTTGGGGCTTTTACATTAAATTAAATACATGACTTTTCTACCCAACAACTATCATTAAATCCATTTCATGTATATGCAATATTCTCCACACCTGAATTAAGTTCCAAAGAAAAAACTTGACAAAGGTGCAAACCAACAAATAACATTTTCATGCACTGTAATTACTTCAAACAATGCAAAACCATTTCATGATGCTACAATTTTCTTCAATTCTTCCAAAAGGGATAAAGCTTCAAATTGAAAAAGGCTGATGATCAGGGCAATAGCTCTAGCCAGACTTCTAAAGAGTTTGTTAGTTTTGTTTTTAGTTGCCATCCACTTACAACTTAAAGTGAACCAAAATGCCAAGGAAATCCAAATTACATGCAGCAACAACTTTGTCCACCTCATTTAATTAGAATATGTCCTGGGCATATCAAAATATATCCTAGCCATATTGTGTAACAACCATGGGGTCTGAAATATATGGTTAAAACTGGTGGAGTTTATGGCTAAGATGTATTTTTGAAGTATCACGGAGGTCCAGGGAGCAAAGTCCGCTGGCTATAGATTATATAAATACCACAGAGGTCAA
>NC_091582.1:16719047-16721547 GCF_042767895.1 Penaeus vannamei | reverse complement strand
AAAGAGTGCCACTTTTGTAGATACTGGTGCCAAAGAGTGCCACTTTTGTAGATACTGGTGCCAAAGAGTGCCACTTTTGTAGATACTGGTGCCAAAGAGTGCCACTTTTGTAGATACTGGTGCCAAAGAGTGCCACTTTCGCAATCCTATAATGTTATTATTATCACTATCATTACTCCAGTGTCATTTAAAACCATCTTTATTAACGTTTTATTCTGTAATTTTTGTGTAAACGTTTTATTCTGTATTTTTTGTGTAAACGTTTTGTTCTGTACTTTCTTTTTGCTTTTTTTTTTTTACAAATCCCGGCTTTTCTCTCTTTATCTATTTTCATTTTCTCTCTGTATCGATCCTTCTTTATTTTTCTGATGATAATGTTAATGGTGTCTAATTGTGATGATAGAGATAAGATAGTGATAAGAGATACTCGTTCAAGAATATAGTTATAATGTTATTATTATCAATAGCACTCTCATTGCTCTATTCTCATTTAAAATCATCTTTATCGACGTTATCATCTTCCTTCATATAATTATAGTATGTAATCATTTGTTTTCTTTTGGTAGTATTATCACTATTAATTCAGTCAGAAATATTATTGGCAATATCATTATCATTATCATCATCAGTTTTCAATAATCACTTTCACCAAAAGTCATTATCTCGCCATCTTCATTAATTAATATCGCAATTATTGATACCAGAGTTAAAAGATTATCAACATACCTATCATATCAAATCCCCCCCCCACCTCCCCCCATCTCCCCCCCCCCTTCCCATAAAAAAATAGCATTTCGGTGGTTACTAGGAGTTGAAAACAAGACTTTAATTAATGAAATATAGATGACTGGCAGAAAAACTTTCTCCTTGTAAAAAATGCATAGTCTAATAGGAGTGATAGTCTACGGTAGTAAACACCCAACTTTCACCGCCTAGCAAAATCAGCATGTGACAAGCAAAGTGTGGATATAGATCTTGGAGTACCTCTTGCTAGGATTTCACACATAATTAAAACTTCCTTCAAAGAGGACTTGTCTGACTTGATTAATTCTCAACGGCCTGAAAGCTGTAGCATAAAGCACTATGACAGGTTTATGCAAGATGTTTTCATCTATGGTTTATACAAAACAAGAACAAGACAGTGTGATATTGTGACCGCAAGAATCTGGCTGGGATATAGATTGTACTGGCAGGTCAGTACAGCCTGTAATATTGAAGAAACGAAGTGTAAATTATGCAATGAAGAATATAAGCGAACACTTGTACATTATATCTCAGAGTGCCATGTAATACAGCCTTTCAGACCACCTAGCATGAGGTATGAAGAACTATGTAACTACTTCATATCATCTGATGTCTTGGAAGATATAATTATGTTATATCCTAAATTTGGAATGTAGTATCACATGACCACATATCAAATGTTACATTGCCTTTCCACGCCCAAACCGTATGCCGGCTTGACAGATGAGTAGATAAATTACTGATTGTTCTTTTCCTTTGTTCTTTTCCTTTAAATGATATATTTTAGACCGTAATAATTTTATGATCTAGATTTACACTGTAATACTATTATATAATGCTTTGACCATGTATCAAATGTACTACAGCTTGCCCACGCCTGTGCAGTTAGCCAGGGTGGTAAATAAAGGACTAAACTAAACTAAACTAAAGCTTGTCGTGTATTGTAACAATTGTCAAATCAAAAACAAGGATTGCAAATTATGCGAACGAATGCACGATATGTTGCTGTTACCGCCGTTAAGGTAAAAGTTACGATGGCGTAAAGTTTTTTTGTGCGATTAAAAAGTTGTGCGAATTGTGTTTTTTTGTCCCTTTTTTTAACTTTCGTTTTTTTATATATTTTTTTCTTTCATTATTTCTTTCACTACTGGTTCATCGCCAAGACATATATTAGGAACGCACGTGTAAGAAAATGAATACTTTCTCTCCTAAGATTAACGTTCTTGGCGTGTAAATATTATCGTATGTATTTACTCAATCTATCTGTAAACCATCTTACAGGGGATACGAACATAAATATTAAACATCACAATAATCAACAAAAACAAACGAAAATACCCCCAAATATCATACCTGGACTTAACGAAACATTACCTCAATCTTTCAAATAATCTTTTTTAGCAAGAAAGTGAGAGCAAAAGATTTAAGAGATATTCAAAAGAAGAGAAAATTGTAAACACTTTTCGGCGCCCGCGACACACCGGACCACAACCGCTCATGCTTGCGCTAAAATTTCCACAGACTAACGACACATCCGAGAATTTCTCATTTAGAAAGCAGAAAAAGCTTATCTGTCGCGCAAAAGGCGGACTGATTTATGAACGAAAATAGAAGAGAATAACAAGAAAGTGAATTGGCAAAGAAGGGATTTTTTTTTTTTTTTATATATATATAAAGCGAAAAGGGAAAAGGAAAAAGTGATAAGGATGACTTGCATAAGGATAAGTGTCAATACGCCTTTTAGTTATAAATCAAG
>NC_091582.1:16699047-16711547 GCF_042767895.1 Penaeus vannamei | reverse complement strand
ATCAATTCTCTTATCTCTTCCTCCTCCAAATGAAAGCGAACTTCCTTGGACTCGAGAACCCGCAGTGCCACGCCAGCGCTTCTCGCATCAACAGCAGAGCTCGTCGAAGTTCCTCGTCTTGAAAACACTTTACGAGAGGGCGAGGTTGTGTGTGTGTTGTGAAGTCTCTCGAAGGAAAGTGACCCCCCAAGCTCTCCGAGGAACATCTCTCGCTCGTTATCCCCCAGAACGAGCTTGTACGATCGTTTCTATTTCTTTTTTGGGCTGCGAGAGGAGTTAAGTGTTGAGAAAAAACCGATACAGCCTTATTTTTGACAGTGCTTTGGAGTCTTACATGTGTTTCACCGATTCTCCAAGGAGCCGGACCAACGCCAGGGAACCACGGTAAGAAATAGCCTGTGACAGTTAGTTCTGCGTGTTGTGTCATTTCGATTTCGTTATATACTCGCCGATAGAGTGCGTTCCTAGGCTGCTTTCTTCCGGATCGAAGCACATCGTTCCCAAAACTCGTTGTCGCATCCTGGGGCATCGAGCTGGGAGGCGACATCGAACAGAGAAAAGGATTTATGTGATCCTACCCCCCAGGAATAAGGAATGTATATGGCAAAAGTGCGAGTGTTCTTAAATGTAGGTAATTGAATATCATTAATAGATTCATTGGTTTGTTTATGGGCTGTCATGGCGAGGGTGGGGTTGTCGGTCTGGGCAAACGGGACCACTGCTCGACTCAAAACTTTCACATATCTGGTCGGACAAGTTCGCTTTGCTACTTCCTTTTTGGTCGGATATTTGAAACAGAGAGCAAATCCACTCCATTCCGTAGCCCCGCCATTTCAAACGCGCCCATCGGAATGTCCTTATTAACCCTCGTAGCAAAGACACAAGCGAGGGTAGTTAGAGCCCTGAGTGTTCGCTGTAACGGGGTCCGGCGGCCGGCGCTGGGAGCACCGCCTCGCCCGGACCTCGCGCTTGACTTTTCCCCGAGAACCACTGGCCGACCTTTCTCACTTTCTTTATTTAAACAGTGCCGGGCATCCATTCCCACCATGCAGACCATGTTCTCGCCCTAATTACCATGCCCGGATCCGCAAATTAGCTTATTAAATGACCGTAGGACCTGGTATACATAGACGGCCACGTGAGTCTCCCCGTTGGCCTGCTTTTCGGGGGAAAAAGTTGTTGATATTTGGTCTCCGAGATGACGATGTCTTCAGCGCGTTTGCTTTCCACGCTTGGTCATCGGTTATAACCCAGGTCACTGAGTCATCATCTCCTCACCCGGCTCCTGTCACTGACCTTATCTCCAGCTGACCCGAAATGCCAGCTGGAGGGAGGGAGTAAATGATGATAGTCTCGAAGATAAGGTCAGAGGCGCCCATGGAACTGATTGGCGAAGAGGAGGACCTTCTAGAAGTTTTTTTTTCTCCTTGTCTTCAGAACTTCCTAATGAGTAATTACGACTTTTTTTTGTTTTTATTCTGGCTGGGAAGACTTATGAATGAATGTAAGAATAGATACGTGAATGCTGATTTGTGTGTCTATATGCCTAGGTATGCATGTGTTTTGTATGTACTTATATACATATGTGTGTGTTTGCATGTGTGTTTGTATGCGTGTATGTACGTGTGTGTCTGTTAACAGGTTTATTATGTGTTATGGCCAAGATAATAATGATTTTAGGTTAGGTTAGGTCAGATAGATTGGTTAGGTTAGGTTAGATAGATTGGTCAGGTTAGGTTAGGTTAGATAGATTGGTCAGGTTAGGTTAGGTTAGATAGATTGGTCAGGTTAGGTTTGCTTAGATAGATTGGTTAGGTTAGGTTAGATAGATTGGTCAGGTTAGGTTAAATTAGATTGGTTAGGTTAGGTTAAGTTTAATTAGATAGATTGGTTAGGTCAGGTTAGATAGATTGGTTAGGTTAGGTTAAATTAGATTGGTTAGGTTAGGTTAAGTTTAATTAGATAGATTGGTTAGGTTAGGTTAGGTTTGATTAGATAGATTAGTTAGGTTAGGATAGGTTGGTTATGTTGGTTAGGTTTGATTAGATTGTTTTGGTTAGGTTAGGTTAGGTTTGATTAGATAGATTGGTTAGGTTAGGTTAGGTTGGTTAGGAGGTATTAGGAACATGGTTGACTCGATCCCAGACCGTGACGAGAGAGTATATCACGATTTGTGATTGATTTGATATAAAATGAGAGTGTATCTTTCTCTTTCTTTTTTCTCTCATTTTCTTTCATTCTCTTTCATTTTTTTTTCTCTCTCTCTATATATATATATGTGTGTGTGTGTGTGTGTGTGTGTGTGTGTGTGTGTGTGTGTGTGTGTGTGTGTGTGTGCGTGTGCGTGTGTGTGTATATGTGTGTATGTCCTTCTCTTTCTCTATTTGTATTTCACTCTCTCTCTTCTCTCTTATTCCTATCTCTGTCTCTCATTCCTTTCTCAGCCTCCATTCATCTCTCACTCTCGCTTTCTTTCTTTCCTTTTCTCTCATTCCTTTTCTATCTCCAATTCTCTCTCCCTTTTCTCTCATTCTCTCTCCCTTTTCTCTCATTCTCTCTCCCTTTTCTCTCATTATCTCTCTCTCTCCCTCTCTCTTGCTCTCTATCAATCTATTTATCTATATTCATATATCCATCTCTCTCCATCCCTTCCTCCCTCTCCCCCCTTCCCTTTTTATCTTTCCTTTCTCTCTCTCCCTTTCCCTTTCCCTCCCCCCCCCCCTCTCTCTCTCTCTCTCTCTCTCTCTCTCTCTCTCTCTCTCTCTCTCTCTCTCTCTCTCTCTCTCTCTCTCTCTCTCTCTCTCTCTCTCTCTTCTCTGTGTACACTTGCCCAGCTGATTGGTTCCGCTCGAACGCACTCATCTATGACGTAACGATGACGTAACAATCTGACGTCTTAGCTGCCGGTGTGTGAGGTTTGCCTGTCACGTGACGAAGACCAAGACGAAGAAATATATTCGGTGATGACTTGCTGGGATTTCTTCGGCAGATTTCAAACCTTTTCGTGTTTGAAGATTTAATTGCGTTTTGTATGTTGTCAATATGTTTGCGTTTTTCTATGAGGGGATTTTGGTGTCTTTGTGTGTTTGTGGTGTGTATGGGGGTATATGTGTCTGATGTGTGTGCGTATAAATGTATTTGTGTATTTACGTAAAATACAAAGGCATACACGTACGCACGCATGTATGTACGTACACACACACACACAAACACAAACAAACAAACACACACACATACATACAAACACCCACAAACAAACGAACACACACACACGCACGCAAATTCACACATACACACAAAACACACATAAACACAAACACAACACACACACACACAAAACACTCATAAACACAAACACACAAAACACACACACACAAACACACACACGCACACATCCAGAAAACACACACAGAAACACAAACACGCACACACACACAAAATACATGCAGAAACACACACACACACACACAAACACACACACGCACACGCAACTTCTCCCAAATAAATACATTAGTCACCCTTAATACACCACGACTTTTATTCCCCATCGCTCAAGGAAATACATTTTCAAGTTATAATCTATTACTGAATTTGAATCTGATATTATCATTAAGATTAGTTACAAAAATATTTATAGATAGTGTTAGGGATTGTACAAAAGGTTAAATAATTGCTGAACAATTGATATTTATAGATTAACTTATAAGAAAAAAATAGGATGAAAGAGATTTTTCGGTTTTGTTTGCAATCAAAATGTAAATAAATTCTCTGAAAACATGAATGCAAATCTATTAAAAAAAATCTATAGAATATTAGAACCATATCTTCAGTTATATTTCTGACTAGTTAAAGATTGTTAATTTGTGAATTTTAGATTTGCATTTCAGGTCAAATTAAGTCTAAAAGTAGGCCTACATCTGAAAATCGCTGTTTTTAAAGTGTTTCGTTGTCTTGCTCGTTAAAAAAAAGAATAAAATAAGCGAAATAAATAAATAAATAAAAGAAATAATACAAATAAATAAACAAATAAAAGAAATAATAATAAAAAAACTAAAGAAATAAAAAATAGTAATAAATGAATAAAAAAGATAAAAGATAAAGATAAATAAAATGGATTATTCCTCAAATAGATAACCTAATTGATTGATTATAAATTTCATGGTGTGACGTCATACAGCATGAACACAAGAACAAACACATTAACGTGTACACAAAAATGAAAATGAAAAACATTTGTTTATTTTTCGTAACGTAACGTAACGTTTATTTTCAAATCTTATCGTGGCTGTTTAATTTAGTATGATTTAATTAAAGATAATTGCGTATGTTACATAGGAGGGAGCGTTTTGGTTAATTTTGCGTAAAATTCTTTAAAATGCGTGTGTGTGGAAGTGTGTGAGTGTGGAAGCGTGTGAGTGTATGTGTAAGTGTGAGTGTGTGTATGTATGAGTGTAAGAGTGTGTGTGTGTTTCTGTGTCTGTGTGTATGTAAATGTGTAAGAGTGTGTGTGTAAGTGTTTAAGTGTACAATTGAGTATGTGTAAGTATAGTGTGTATGTGTTTTTTTATCCACATACCTGGACTCATGATAGGGGCAAAAAAATCACGTGATTTGTTCCACTCGCTTTCATTATCTACAAAATTCCGTATCGTCACTCTACTCAAGGTCACGTGTTTCGTGGCATAACATGACGTATATAGCTCAAACCTTCTTTAATAACATGTCGACTGATGACATCGCATTTAACTGTATCTTGTATCAAAAAAGGGGAAAAAGTTGATATATAATGTGTTGTCAAAGTTGATGTTTTGCCATTATTACCCTTATTAATTTGTTTGATATTTTGTTATGACCATTATTTCCTTTATTACTATTTTGTTGTTGTTTTTTTTAGCTTTGCATGGATTGGGTGACCGTTTTTTTTTTTATCGCCATGCTCCCTATGGCGTTATTTGCACGTGAATTTCATCTTTATTTATCTTTCCCCTTTGATCTAAATGATTTATTGTCCTTTGATCTTAATTATTTCTTCACCTTTATTTTCATTGTCTTCTCTTTCTTACTTTCATCATCTATGGTTTTCAATGATCTTCATTATATTAAGATGATATTCTCTTTTATTCGTAAATGTCTTTGTAAATTTTCACCTTTCCTTAATCTTTGCTAAATACGAATTATCTGTTGATTAATCTCTTCCTATTAGCTATATACGATTTATCTATTGGTTAATCTCTTCCTATTAGCTATATACGAATTATCTATCGATTAATTACTACGTCTACGTTAATATAGACTTTAAGTTATTCTCAAATCCGGCATTTTAACTTCTTCGATTCTTGCCGGTCACTTTTTTAAATCAACGGCCGCGCAATGTATGTAATTTTCGTAACGGTTTTATCATGGCTACGTTTTCCAGTTTTACATGATTTATCTGATGATTATTATTATTTTTTTTTTATCTAATTCAAATTAAGGTCGGTAGGTTTTAAAAGGCGGAATTCGATAAGAGCTTAGAGAATTTAAAAAGGATAAGTTAAAAATACAAATTTTCAATGACTTCTCGATTTCCTTTTGATGGGTTTTTGTTAGGTAATACGATTTTCCTTTTTGTGTCTTAATAAAAAAAGTAGCAACATGAAATTTAGTGACAAAGTGTGATGCTCGGTATGTGCTTATGACGCGAGAAAATTGCAAATTGTCCTGGTAATTGAAATTGTCTTTCCTGCTGTATGATTCGCGGAGAATGTGATTTAGGTAATTTCCCTTTTCTCACTGTGCTGTCTTCTTTATTTCTCTCTTCTCCCTCTTCGTTTACCTTTTTTAATCTTTCCCTTTTCCTTCTTTTCTCGCTCTTCTTGTCTTTATGCTCTTTCTTTTTTCCTTTATTTTTTATTTTATTTTTTTTCTCCCTCTCTCATTCTCCTTCCCATTTGCCTCTCTCTCTCTCTCTCTCTCTCTCTCTCTCTCTCTCTCTCTCTCTCTCTCTCTCTCTCTCTCTCTCTCTCTCTCTCTTCCTCCCTTCCTTCTTTCCCCCTTCCCTTCTTCCCTCCTTCCCTTCTTCCCCCCTTCTCTCTCTCTCTCTCTCTCTCTCTCCCATTTCTACTTCCTCACTCCCTCCCTCCTTCCCTCTCTCTCCCTCTCTTTCCTTCTTCCCACCTTCCCTCTCTCTCTCTCCCTCCCCTCCCTCCCTCCCTCCCTTCCTCCATCCATCCATACCTGCCATACCTGTGCGTATGCGTGCGTATATAACTACCAGATTGTAGAGTTTGTCCTGCGGGTAACTTTCCGCGCAAGCTTAGTGCTTTTTTAGATCATCTTCCGCGCATAAAATTCTTTTGACCTTTCCGCGCACTTGTTTCATCATTCGTCCGCGCAAATGTAGACAAAATTATGTTTTCCGCGCATGAATAAACTGTCTTATTTCCCGCGCAAGGAAAATATTCTACAGTCTGGTGTAAACTATATGTAAATACAGTCCATCTGGCGTCGAAGGAGTGACTGCTATAATTTTCCTCAAAAGTAAATGTATTCAGATATCCTCCTAATTAATGAGACACGGAGCCTTCCTTTCGATAACGAGTACTGCTTCTCCCCCACGAGAATCTTACCTGCCCTTTTACAGTTGTTTTAAGCCACAAAAAGTAGCCTTGCGCGAGGCTATAAAAAAGAAAAAGAAAAAAGAAAAAAAAAAAACAGACGGACTGGACCTCGCAACAGAAAACGGAGTTCCTTTAGAAAACGAATCCATACCCTAAGCCGGATGTCCTGTTTTCAACGGGTACTATAGCATCCTAAGATCCTATTTACTATCCAGTCCTGATATCCGTATTCCTTTAATCCTTCGGTTAATTTTGATAAAGATTGGTGTTCCCTAGCAATGCCCGGATGGGATTTCCCATTTTCTCTTTCGAGGAAATTTCCCGAAATATTATATCGTTCTTGCGTCATAATGTGATTGTGCTTTTTTATATATATAATTATAATTGCTGTTTCCTCCTTTCGCATCTGAGGCATTTGATAGAATTTCTCACAGATACGAATTGTGTGATCGATGTGTCATCAGAAGTTCGTTAAGAGACATCTAGACCATTAAGTTTCGTCAAGTCACGCGTGTTGCCACATTCCTCATTGTTAAAGTTGCAGCTGAGACGCTTTTTTTTATGTACTGTTGAAATCACTCACATATGGCGCGCCGCCCTTATGTGAGGACTCCAATCCTATGCTTCTTTTTGCTCTACATTCCTTATATCGCCCGCATGCAGCATTTTTATTGTCATTTTTCTCATCTGTTACGTTTAGGCTAGTTACTGCATGCTGTTATCCTTCTCCCGTTTTCTGTTTAATCGCGTTTTCTTTTTTATCTCCATTCTCATTTCTTTGTTTCTCTCGTTTTCTTTTTCTTCGTATTTCCCATTTATTTATCTCTCGTTTTCTTTTCATCCCTCCCTCTCACCTGTCATTTTTCCTTTACCTTCCACCTCTATTATAAATATCAGTAATTAATGTAATTAAAATTTTCTGTCATTTTTCCTTTACCTTCCGCATCCATTATATATATATACTTAATGTAATTAAAATTTTCCCTTTCGTGCACTATCTACTCACTATTATATTTTTAACCCGAGGAAAATTAACATACAAAGCCTATTATCACTCTTATGAACACAGCAGGGCCAACAAAGCTAAAATATCACCTTTATTACTCTACGACCACCAGACGGAATAAAGTCATAAACAACACAGTAAATAGAACAAGTGGTTGTCGCCATTCTATTTTTTTTTCTTTTTTGTCTTATTCTTTAGGTAAACTCGCCTCTCGGAAGACCAGTTTCCGATAAAAGAGACGGGTGTGTACTGCAGATTGCTTGGGCTTTGTACTGGTTTCTCAGAATCTAGTCGGCCACCTGAGCTAGCTAACGGAGGTTGGTTTATTTCGACGAACACACACTCTCTCTTTCTCTCTCTCTCTCACTCACTCAATCTCTCTCACTCTCACTCACTCTCTCGGTTTCTCGCTCTCGCTCTCACTCTCACTCTGTCGCGCTCTCTCTCTCTCTCTCTCTCTCTCTCTCTCTCTCTCTCTCTCTCTCACTCTCACTCTCACTCTCACTCTCACTCACTCAATCTCTCTCACTCACTCACTCACTCACTCTCACTCACTCACTCACTCACTCACTCACTCACTCACTCACTCACTCACTCTCTCTCTCTCTCTCTCTCTCTCTCTCTCTCTCTCTCTCTCTCTCTTTCTCTCTCTCTGTCTCACTCTATCGCGCTCTCTCTCTCTCATTCTCTCACTCACTCATTCACACACACACACACCAATCGATACCAATCGATACTTTGAGGATTATAAATGAATGCTGAAGATTATAAACAATCCAATGTGACGTATCTGATATGACGTCATTAAACGTAGATGGTGGAGACTAATGAGAAGGAGGTGGGGGGGGGGTATGATTGGAGGAGCGGGGGGGGGGGGGGTATGATCTAGTTTATATTAAGTGCGATATCATATTAAGATAAAAGAATAAATATGACTGATAAGATATATGCGATGGTGAAACATCTGATTTTGGATCGGTTGCGATACGATAAAAATAGGTTAGGTAGCAGTGGCCTTCGCGAAAGGGAATGCCAAGGAATTTTGTTTAATTTCTCTTACAACCAGATCTGAAATAATCCGAGAAAGAGTGTCGAATTTAAGAAATCGCGCCTTAAAATTATTAATTGGTACAATGTTACGTTATCTCATGACAGAGCGTACTGCTACAATAAGGTTGGTTTGTGGCGGGAAGTGTAATGTTTGTGTCTTCAGTAAAACCAAATATATACGCGTGTGTGTGTGTATGTGTGTCCGTGGGCGTGTGTGTGTTATTATTAATTTTCCTCCTCCAAACAATTAAAAACCAAAAAAAAAACACGAATCGGCAACTGAATGCACTAAATCGCCAAAAAAGAGAGAAAAAAAAACAGAAATATGAATTAAATACAACCTATTCTATTATTGTTCTTGTTACTCTAGCTGTTGTTACTGTTGTCAAAGGATGCTATACGCCTTAGTAGGGCATTGCGCCTGTTGCTCGCTGTACAAAGACGCTTATCAAAGTTATAAAAGTATTTCTCCCGGTCTTTGTTATTCCAGGAATTGCGACGAAAGTATTTTTTGCAACCATTACCCGACATTTGCATCTGCATAACTGTGGACCGGAGATCCTATTCCCTGTCACAGTAGCTTAAGTATACCGAGAGGGATGGAGGGGGAGGGAGTAAGAGAGGGGAGAGGGAGGGAGGGAGAGGGATGGAGTAAGAGAGGAGAGAGGGGAGAGAGAGAGGGATGGAGGGAGGAGGAGGGAGGGAGAGAGAGAGAGTGTGTGTGTGAAAGGGAGAAAGAGAGAGAGAGTGTGATAGGGAGAAAGAGAGAGAGTGTGAAAGGGAGAGAGAGAGAGAGTGTGTGAAAGGGAGAGGGAAAGAGAGAGAGAGAGAGAGAGAGAGAGAGAGGGAGTGTGAGTGAGTGAGTTACAGATGCAGATACATATACATATACATCCATACACATACATATAAACATACAAACATACAAAATATATACATATAAATACTTATACATACATATAAATACATATACACATTCACATACGAATACACACGTGTCTGTGTGTGCATATACACACGCACACACACACACATATATATAAATGTGTGTGTAATAGATAAAATCGTGATGACACACAATGATCCGCTGTATTACCGCCGAAGCCAATTAGCCAATCACCCGAAACCTCCCGCAGACTCCGAGCAAGCTAACGAAGCCTCGAATCACTGAGTTCGAGAAGGTAATTGATCGAGACCGTTTCGAGGTGGGAACGAACCGGCCATTGTTTGGGTTCGCGCGGGTAGCCTCAGCTGCTCTCAAGGCTGTTGGGCTTGCTGGGGCGGCGAGGGAGGGGTGGGGGGATGGGGTGGGAGGGGGGTTGGAGAGGAAGGGTTGTTGGGGAGGGGGTTTAGGGAGTGGGTAAGGGGAAGGGGGAGAGGGATAGAGGAGAAGGGTTGTTGGGGGAAGGGGGTTTAGGGGGTGGGTAAGGGGGAAGGGGGTTTAGGGAGTGGGTAAGGGGAAGGGGGAGGGGGAGGAAGGATGGTGGTGGGGGTTTAGGGGGGTTAGGTAAAGGGGAAGGGGGAGGATGGGTGGTTGGGGAGGGGGTCTAGGAAGTGCGTGGGTAAGGGGGAAGGGTGGTTGGGGGACTTGGGAGGGATGGGTAAGAGGAAGGAAAGGTGGTGGTGGGGGGGGCTCAGGGGGGAGGGGTAAGGAGGAAGAGTTGGTTGTGAAGGAAGAGGGAGGGGGAGGTTGGGGAGGGCCCTAGAAGTGAAGGGGAAAGGAGAAGAGATGAAGACGGGGAAAGGGGAAGGGAAGAGTCCGGTGATTGTAAAGGGGAGGAAGGAGAATAGGTAGGGAGGTAGGTATGGAAGGGGAAGGGGCAAGGAGGAAAGAAAGAGGGAGGGAGGACGGGACATAGGAAGAGAAAGGGGACAGGGAGAAAACAGTAGATCAGGAGAAGAGAGAGAACACTGGGTCTCCAAGTAGGGAGACGGGGAAGAGGTAAGTAAGTAGAAGGGGGTAGGAGGTAAGTAGGGGAGGGGGAGGTAGTGAGGTGGTATTTGTGAGAGGGTGTGCGGTGGGGGGGGGGAGTAGCTGCTGTTCCGTCTGGCTGCCACTGCAACACGGCGTAAAACGTCCTTTGTCATGGCAATAAGGTCACCTGCAAGAGTACCACGAAGGGTTTCGCGTATAAATAAACACAATACGGCCATTTCGCGCTAAGGCCAGTCTGCTACCTTTACTGTTTTCCGATCAACGAAATTTTGGGCAAAATGTTAAGAGTTCAAGGCCTTATCCTGTCTAGCGGATGTTCACGTACCTCGAGCCTGAACATGACATTCACTGACACTTCAAAATCACGTCGAACAATGGACAATATTTTTTTTATGTTCATTCTAAACGATACAACCCAAAACTGAATATAAAATACCAAATAAAACTCAAATCCCCTCCCTCCCTAGACAGGATATAAGGACAAACAATAATAAAAAAAGTCTATATACACTCTCCATATTTTTTCGCCCATAAAGCACAATATAAAGTGAAGTTCCTTGGCCCCCTCTGCCTTATCATGCTCAAACACTGCCAAAGAAGCAGTTCTCGTTCAACTTTCACCTGGTCTCGAACTCGGGAACTTCCACTGGCCCACTGTGCCTCTCAGAACTCGGGTACTTCCATTAGCCCACTGTGCCTCTCAGAACTCGGGAACTTCCATTGGCCCACTGTGCCTCTCAGAACTCGGGTACTTACATTAGCCCACTGTGCCTCTCAGGAACTCCCCGCTATGGATTTCTGAGTCAGTGAAATGTTACTTTGACAATGATGATGATGATTAGTAATAGTATTAATGGTAATTATGTCTTTAGTAATGATATTGGTGATTATGACGTTGAAATGATGATGATAATGTCCTTAGTGTTGATACTGTTAGTGATGATGATCATGATGATATTTGTTATGATGATAACACTTTGATAGCACTTTAATAGCACTTCTAAATTATTTTGCTGATTATAAGTCAATTGAAGTGCCACTTATAATAAAACCGTTATTCTTTTATTAATTCCGTTTAATCATCGTTCCAACTTTAATCCTTACTACAGTAGTTTATAACAAAAGTCTAACCATCTCAGTAAACAAGTTATTTAAAAGGCGTGGCCAGTACTGACCAGGGCGTTTCCATCTCTTCCCCCACCCCCCCGCCCACGCAACCCACACACCCCACCCACTCAACCCCCACCCCCCGCCCACCCACGCAACCCCCACCCCCCGCCCACCCACGCAACTCCCCCCACCCCCCGCCCACCCAACCTCCACCCACGCAACCCCCATCCCCCACCCACCCAACCCCCACACCCCGCGCCCACGCAACCCCCACCCCCACCCCCCCCCGACTCAAAACTTGTTCTGCAGAGTGCATGCAACAAGCACGCTAATAATGCTTCACTTTGTTTGGTGCTAAGGGTCGGTGCTTTTATTTTTAGAGTCTTGTGCTTTTGTTTATTTCTCTCTTCGTCTACGTGTCTATAAGTCTATATAACTGTTTGTCTGTCTATATATCATCTACATGTCTGTCTATGATTCTATATAACTGTCTATTTGTCTGTCTGTCTATCTGTCTATATAACTGTCTATTTGTCTGTCTATATATCATCTGCATGTCTGTCTGTGATTCTATATAACTGTCTATTTGTCTGTCTGTCTATCTGTCTATATAACTGTCTATTTGTCTGTCTATATATCATCTGCATGTCTGTCTGTGATTCTATATAACTGTCTATTTGTCTGTCTGTCTATCTGTCTATATAACTGTCTATTTGTCTGTCTATATATCATCTGCATGTCTATCAGTCTATATAAGTGTCTATTTATCTGTTTATATATCATCTGCATGTCTGTCTGT
>NC_091582.1:16681547-16686547 GCF_042767895.1 Penaeus vannamei | reverse complement strand
CTGTTGGAAGTATGGTAGCGGAGATGGAAGTATGGTAGCGGAGATGGAAGTATGGTAGCGGGGATGGAAGTATGGTAGCGGAGATGGAAGTATGGTAGTGGAGATGGAAATATGGTAGCGGAGATGGAATTATGGTAGCGGAGATGGAAGTATGGTAGCGGAGATGGAAGTATGGTAATGGAGATAGAAGTATGGTAGCGGAAATGGAAGCATGGGGACGGATGTGCAGTAATGACATGGAAGACGCAGCGAATGTGAAGGTATAGTAATAGAGATGGAAGTATGGTAGCAGATGTGTAGGCGTAGTAGCGTAGAAAATGTATCGGATGTGCAGGCATGGTAGCGGAGATGGAATAATAGTAACAGATACGTAGGTTGAAGCGCAGGTATGGTAGCGGAGACGGAAGCATGGTAGCAGATGTATAGGCCGAAGCACGAAGCACAGGTATGATAGCATGGCATGGTAGACGGAAGCATGGTAGCAGATGTGTAGGCCGAAGCGCAGGTATGGTAGCGGAGACTGAAGCATGGTAGCAGATGTGTAGGCCGAAGCGCAGGTATGGTAGCATGGCATGGTAGACGGAAGCATGGTAGCAGATACGTAGGCTGAAGCACAGGTATGGTAGCATGGCATGGTAGACGGAAGCATGGTAGCAGATACGTAGGCCGAAGCGCAGGTATGGTAGCATGGCATGGTAGCAGATACGTAGGCCGATGAGCAGGTATGGTAGCATGGTATGGTAGACGGAATAATGGTAGCAGATACGTAAGCCGAAGCGCAGGTATGGTAGCGGAGACGGAAGCATGGTAGCAGATGTGTGGGCTGAAGCACAGGTATGGTAGCATGGCATGGTAGATGGAAGCATGGCAGCATATGTGTAGGCCGAAGCGCAGGTATGGTAGCATGGCATGGAAGACGGAAGCATGGTAGCAGATACGTAAGCCGATGAGCAGGTATGGTAGCATGGTATGGTAGACGGAAGCATGGTAGTAGATACGTAGGCCGAAGCGCAGCTATGGTAGCGGAGACGGAAGCATGGTAGCAGATACGTAAGCCAATGAGCAGGTATGGTAGCGGAGACGGAAGCATGGTAGGAATATGTAGGCTGAAACACAGGTATGGTAGCATGGCATGGTAGACGGAATCATGGTAGCAGATACGTAGGCCGAAGCGCAGCTATGGTAGCGAAGACGGAAGCATGGTAGATGCGTGGGCGTGGCAGCGAGCGAGCACACCCGAGCCCAGCGCCTGTCCGAGACCACTTTCACTGCGATCCCGGCCAATTACACTCTGAACCGGAGCCAAAGAAATAAAATTATCTCCCAAGACGTTTTACTTCTGGCACTCAAGAGCCATCATAAATGTACCTTTCGTTCGTTTCTTTTTTTTGTGTGTGTGTTTCTTTTTCTTCTTCTTTTTTTGTCTTCTTGTTCTTCTTCCCAAAATGAGTTTCGTTGGAGAACAGAAAGCTGTTGAAAAATTCATCTTTCAGAAGCAGGCAAGAAGTTCGCCGAACGTAAAACCCACGAACCATGAAGGAATGCTTGGTGGTTCTGGGCGTGACCTCGTCTGCCGTTCACCTCCTTCGCCGCTGACCCACGCCCTCGTCTGACCCGGCTTGGAGGAGGGTACTCTCGTGACCTTGCGCGTGTTGATACCCAACCGTCTGATATCGTGATGGGCGTTATATTGGTTATTTTTTTATTCTTTATATTGTATTTGTAATTATAAAATTAACGATTGCTCTCTCGTGACCTAGCCAGGGTCAGCGGCTTTGGAACTTGACCTCCCGTGTCCCGCTCGTGTTTCTCTCATGACTTTGTCCCTTATCCGTCGGTGATAGTATTCTGGGTCATTAAGGGCACGATAGGAGGTTTCTGACCCCCTGTTATTGCACGGTTGAATATACAATAGATTAGACAGACAGGGAGAAAAATAACGGTGAAATTATGGCCATGGGCATCGCCACTAGGCTCGAAACGCCAGAGAAAGTGTTTGTCTGGCAACACATGCACGCCAGACCTTGCTCGGCTTCGCCCCACCCCCGCCTCCCTCCGTCCTCGCCTCACCCCGGACTCCTTCCCTCCTCGCCCCCTCTGCTTCCCTCCCTCCTCGCCCCCCCCTCCCTTAGCCTCGCCCCACACCTGGCCAGCTCCCTCCCTCCTCGCCCCTCCTTCTTCGCCCCTTCCCTCCTTCCCTTCCTCCTCGCCCCCTCCTTTCCTCCTTCCCCCTCTACCACCTCCCTTATCTTCTGCAAAGCTATTCATTCGAGTCCGTCGATGGCGAGCGCCGGAGCACCAAAGCGGTCATTGGTGGTCATTGTTTCATTGTTCAGCGCGCGTATCGGCTGAGTGATTAGAATAGGCCACTTTTCGCTCGTCATCCGCACGGGTTGGCTCAGGCGTGTGGATGCCGGCGGCGGCCACCAGCGTTCGGGTCGCGGAACTTCCTCGACCTGCAGTCCCCCTCGGCTGGGAGTCCGGTCCTCCTCCTTGGGCCTCGAGACCTTTCTTCACTCAGCCTCGAGTATTCTCCTCCTTGGACCTCGAGATCTTTCTTCACTCAGCCTCGAGTCTCCTCCTTCTTCTGAGACCTTTCTTCACTCAGCTTCGAGTATTTTCCTTCTTCTGAGACCTTTCTTCACTCAGCCTCGAGTCCTTGCAGCCTCGAGTCTTTTTTGAGTCCTTTTCTCCCTCAACCTCGAGTTATTCCCTCCCTCCATCGAGTCATATCCTCCCACAGCCTCTACATCCTTTAATCACAAGTCACACCTCCTCCTCCTCCTTCTTCTTCTTCTTCTTCTTCTTCTTCTTCTTCTTCTTCTCCTTCTCCTCATCTTCTTCTTCTTCTCCTCCTCCTCCTCCTTGACCCTCGAATCCCTCCCTCCATCCCTCCCTCCTTCCACACCTCCCCCTCGACCCAAGACTCGTCCGAATCCCCCTCAGCGGATTAGGTCACGCGAAAATCTCCACCCAAGTGATCTGGAGATTAGTGGGCGACGATGATGTAATTCGGACAGGGCGTCGCTCAACAACTTTTACTCCGAACGCGGCTTGGTGCCAGAAATATTTCCGGTTAAATGGCAGAAGTCCGTCAGACGAAAGGTGGCCGGATGAGACGTCGTAGAAACAGAAATATTTCCAGTTAAATGGCAGAAGTCCGTCTGACCGAAAGGTGGCCGGATGAGACGTCGTAGAAACAGAAATATTTCACCTTAAATGGCAGAAGTCCGTCAGACGAAAGGTGGCCGGATGAGACGTCGTAGAAACAGAAATAATTCCAGTTAAATGGCAGAAGTCCGGACGTCAGACCGAAAGGTGGACGTCAGACGAAAGGTGGCCGGATGAGACGTCGTAGAAATAGATTTAAGAGTGAAATAAGAGTAAAAGAGAAGGAAATAGAAGTGTCAGTGCGTGGGCTCTTTGTAGGCGGGTTCAGGGTAGGCGGCATATCCAAGAATTAACGAATGGATATATGGAAAATTATTATCATTTGTCATGACGTATCCACACTATTGACGAATTAACGAATAGATATATATGGAAAATGATAAATGATTTGTCATGAATAGATATATGGAAAATTATTATGACTTGTCATGACGTATCCACACTATTGACGAATTAACGAATAGATATATATGGAAAATGATAAATGATTTGTCATGAATAGATATATGGAAAATTATTATGACTTGTCATGACGTATCCACACTATTGACGAATTAACGAATAGATATATATGGAAAATTATGATTTGTTATGAATAGATATATGGAAACTTATTATGACTTGTTATGACGTATCCACACTATTTACGAATTAACGAATAGATATATAAGGAAAATGATAAAAAATTTGTTATGACGTATCCACACTATTTACGAATTAACGAATAGATATATGGAAAATGATTATGATTTGTCATGACGTATCCACACTATTTACGAATTAACGAATAGATATATGGAAAATTATTATGATTTGTTATGACGTATCCACACTATCTGGTCCATTTTGTTCGAGATAATATTCCGTAAAGAATTCACGGAATGGCATCCAAGGTATCCCAGATGCCACCTAGGATTTTTTTCTCCCTACATTGTTTACGCTCGCTGTAGATGCTTTGCTTGGGAGTGTAATATTCAATAGTATTGGAACCCTTCTTAGGTTTCTCAAGTTGATTTTTGAATATTTTATTGATTTGAAGTTATTAAAGAAAGCATATCACGTCTGAATTAGTTTGACTTATCACAACTGTTTGTTTACAGCGCTATATAAATGATTCAATAAGTTGTTTTAGAATTCTTTGGTTCAAATTATTCAATATAGTAATTTTAAAACTCTTCTTAGGTTCTCAAATTGAAATCTAAATATATCACTCATAGATTTTAAATTAATAAAGAAAGCTTATCATATCTGAATCACTTAAACTCCTCACACAATACTTATTTCTTTGCAACGCTACACAAATCATTCAATCATTCTCTCTCTCTCTCCCTCTCTCTCTCTCTCTCTCTCTCTCTCTCTCTCTCTCTCTCTCTCTTTCTCTTTCTCTTTCTCTTTCTCTTTCTCTTTCTCTCTCTCTCTCTCTCTCTCTCTCTCTCTCTCTCTCCTCTTTCTCTTTCTCTTTCTCTTTCTCTTTCTCTTTCTCTTTCTCTTTCTCTTTCTCTCTCTCTCTCTCTCTCTCGCTCTCTCTCTCTCTCTCTCTCTCTCTCTCTCTCTCTCTCTCTCTCTCTCTCTCTCTCTCTCTCTCTCTCTCTCTCTCTCTCTCTCTCTCTCTCACTGATCGAAGACATTCCACCTCCCGACCTTTTTCTGTCGCCTACATCCAGTGGCACGGAGTAAGGTCCCGCTACATGCACGAATAACTACCTAAGTGTCTCGTTTCGTGCTGGTGTTTTGCGATAACGAGCAGCCAAGACTCTCGTTGCTTCTCGTTTCCAATCGTTTCCTCTCGTAGCATGAGTCGACTCGTCTCTAAGTCGTCTTAAGGGCGG
>NC_091582.1:16666547-16669047 GCF_042767895.1 Penaeus vannamei | reverse complement strand
AAATCCTATTTGGGTTGTCCTTGGTCTCGTTTAACCTTAATCCTTATTGCATATACGAGAAAATGTTCTTTCTTTGAAGTAATATTTTTGCTATTATTGATATTATTATTATTATTATTTCCTTCGGTTATATTTCACGCTTTTAATATCTCCCTCATTTGAAGATCATCCCAAAACATTTTCTCATGAAAATATGTTTCAATTGTATATATAAATACACATATATATGAAGTTTTTTTTATACTTTTATTCCGACTATCTCGAAACATTTTTCTTGAAACAGCTCCTAACAATTCTCTTCGGTCACCTTTTAAACATTTCCCTTCCTTCATCTCGCTAAACCTTTTACGCCAATCATCTTAAAATTATTTACCTTCCACCTTCTTAAAGAACAAAAAGAAAAACATGTCCATCAGTGGCTCGTTTTCGCTCGCCTCAGATGGTTCGAAATTCCGAAGCGATTCGTTGTCTCGGTCCGCCATCTTTGTTTCGGCGAAGGAAAAGGAACTGGGGAACACGACGTCAGTTAACAACTCGAGGAGGTGTCATGGCGTCTGTTTTGATGACTGTTCGATGAAAATACAACCATTAAAGTAATTAATTTCCATCCTTTTTTGAAAAATGAAGACCAAAATGATCGACCCTATTCACGAAGCATCCGTAACTTTTATGACGTCATCAAAATAAAGCCCCCATGTCCTTTTTTCCCCGAAATTTGAATCAGACGCCATGACACCTCCCCGAATTGCTACTGACCCAGCCTTTCCCGAAGGAACTGGGGAACACGACCTCGCTCTCGCGGTTTCGAGTTCTTGGGCGTCTTTATGCACGTTTTTGGCGGTCTTGGACATCGCGGGGGAATCACACCCGAAGGCCCGCACCCGCTGCTATGCTATTGTTGTTGCTGCGCTGGGCGGTTTTGTGATGTTTTGTCTAGTTTTTTTCTGTTTTTTGTTAAAGAATAGAGGCTCGTGCGCGTTTTACTTTTGTGTTGTTTTTTATTGCTGCGCTGGGCGGTTTTGTCTTGTTTTTTTTTTTTTTTTTTTTAAGAATAGAGGCTCGTGCGCGTTTTGCTTTTGTGTTGTTTTTTTATATAGTCTGAAATCTTCCTTTTTTTTGTTTGATTACTCTTTATTTTTCTTTTCTTTTCGTTTTTTTTTACTTCCCTTTTGGCTTTGGTTTTTGTTTTTGTTTCTCCTCCTCTTCCTCCTTTTGTACATGGCTTTGTTTATTTCTTCTTCTCCTCCTTTTGTACTCGTCTTTCTATAATAAAGAAAGTGGTTATCTGAAATCTTCCTTATTTAGCATTTATTTTTCTTAATTTTTGTTCTTTTGCTAGTGCCTGACCTTTATTTTCCATTTCTCCTCTTCTTCCTTCTCGTTTTCCATCTATCAGGAATCTTCGTTTTTATTCTTATGTTTATACTTCTGTCTTCATGTTTTTCTTCCATTTCCCTTCCTCCTCCTTCTTCTTCTTCTTCTTCTTCTTCTTCTTCTTCTTCTCCTTCTCCTCCTCCTCCTCTTCCTCCTCTTCCTCCTCTTCCTCCTCTTCCTCCTCCTCTTGCTCCTCTTTCTCCTCCTCCTCCTCCCCCTCCCTCCTCCTCCTCCCCCTCCTCCTCCTCTTCCTTCCCCTCCTCCTCCTCCTCCTCTTCCTCCTCTCCCCCTCCCCCCTCCTCCCTCCTCGTCCTCTTCCTCCTTCTCTTCCTCCTCCTCCCTCTTCCTCTTCTACCTCCCTCCTCCTCCTCCTCCTCCCCTCCTCCTCCTCCTCCTCCTCCCCCTTCTTCTCCTCCTCCTCCTCCTCCCCCTTCTTCTCCTCCTCCTTCCCTTGTTTACAGCGCTTATTGTGCTTTCCGTCTATCATATTTATACTATTAATTTTGAAAAACAAGGAACGAAACATTCTTTAAGAACTCAATAACACACATCAACTTCCGACATGAGAAGATAATTTCATATGAATGAGAAATTACTAACCTAATTCTCCATTCATATATTCAGTATTTTCTTAAAGCTCATATGTATAATTCATAACTTCACGTCACGATACATCACGTCGGATCATGTCTTGGTTATATTGTTTATATCAAGTATAATTAATATTATTACTGTTATATAAGACGTAGGCCTATAATCGCAAGCATAACTGTATGCTTGCGGTGAACTATAAGCTTGAAATGATGATAATGATAATATAGTGACATTTTTACTGTTATATAAGACGTAGGCCTATAAGCATATCTTTGGCTTGACTGACTTAGATCTGGTTTATCGAAGTAACATTGTATTAACTGTTAAAAATGGTCGGGGACTTCACTAACCTTCGCGAGTTCTAGTTTTTTTTTCTCGCTTACCTGTTATGAACATTCTTTCTCCCTCCCCCACCCACCCCTACCTGCTACCCCTTTCCCCCATCCATCCCTACCCATTGCCCCATACCCTCCTCCCCCCCATCCCCACGCACTACCCCTTTCCCACCCACTGACCCATACCCTCCTCCCCC
>NC_091582.1:16656547-16661547 GCF_042767895.1 Penaeus vannamei | reverse complement strand
CCACGCTGCTGCGCACCCACCCGCTGCGCGCCTCGCAGTCGCGCTCGCGCAACCCCAGCACCTCCACCACCACCCTCGGCCGCAGCAACGGCCACCACTCGCGCGACCATGTGCACGCCCACCACTCGCGCGACCACGCCCACGTCCACCACTCGCGCGAGCACAGCCGGGAGGTGGACGCCAAGCATGCCAAGGTGGCGAGCGCCCTGGCGAGGCTGAGCGAGCGCTCGCACTCGCTGCCCGGCAGCCGCAACAGCACCCTCTCGCGCGAGCCCGAGGTCTCCATCCTGCCCGACGGCAACGCCCACGCCCTCGCGCACCACCGCAGCCACAGCGGCAGCGACGGCCACAACTCCACCAGATCGCGGGCGGAGTACAACAACGGCGTGTTGGCGGCGCTGCTGGACACGCGGGGCTCCGGCAGCCTCCCCCTCCACCACCCCCACCGGGAGCCTGACCTCCTGACCGCCCTCCCCCGCACACATAATGGCAGCAGGTGAGTAGCGACGCGGGGGTCAAAGGTCAGCGCCTTGCACTCCTTTTGTGAAAGCTCCGTTGGGAAACGGACGAGTCTCGCCTCAAATTCTCCCCTTTCTTGCCTGTTCTCGAGGAAATGTGACCATTAACACAGACCAGACGCGGCTGACACAATCAACAGCAGCAAAACGACAGCAAATGCAATCACACTAATGCCTCCTTCTCCCCCTTGGCCTCCTACAGGACGAGTACCTTGTCCCGCCACGACCTGCATCCCCACGGAAGTAACCTCACGCTGGCGCAGGACACCGAGCAGGACTACTACATGCACATACACCGCGCCAGGTACAAGGACGAGGCGAGGAAGCAGAGGTTCAACCTACAGACCTTCATGCTCATCGGCTGCTACACCATGCTGGTAAGGGCACTGCTGGATGGTATGGATGGTACGAGTTGTGCACACACACACGCACGCACATAAACGCACACACACATACACACACACACACAGTGAAAGAGAGAGAGAGTGAGAGAGACTGACAATAACAGTGATACACACACACACACACACACACACACACACACACACACACACACACACACACACACACACACATATATATATATATATATATATATATATATATATATATATATATATATATGTATGTATATATGTATGTATATATGTATGTATATATGTATGTATATATATATATATATATATATATATATATATATATATATATATATATATATAGAGAGAGAGAGAGAGAGAGAGAGAGAGAGAGAGAGACAGAGACAGAGAGAAAGAAAGAAACAAGAGGAGTAGATGTATAATAAATATAATAAATGAGGAGGGGGCTGGGGAATATAAACAGGAGAGAAACAGGGAGGGTATGTAAAGGAGACATAAAAGGAGAGGAACAAAAGGGTTAGTAAATAAATATGTTCATGATTGTGTATACGAACCAGACGAATCTATCATACATGAAAGAGTGAGAAAATGCATTATTTTGCACAATTTATATCACCTAATAGTATGAACCGTATTTATGTTGACAAATGTAGAAAGGTATGAATGAGAACGAAGATCTTCACAATACAAGTGATGTATTTGACCGGTTTCGTATATATCTTCGTCAGAAATATGTAATAGTATCTGAACTGTGCATTTGCGTGTCTGTTTCAGTTCGTAGTGGCTATCATCGTCGGCGTAGTGTTGTGCCAGCAGAACGGATGGCTCGGCTTCGGGCGCGGCGATGACGACCAGGCTTCCAGCGACGCAACGACCAACCAGAAGGACTCCAGCACATCCTCCATGCGAGACCTCGACAGCCCCACCCGAGGAGGAGGCGGACACCGAAGGAATCGCCCAGGACCTACCATAGACTACGATTATCCTCTAGACCAACCACCCCGGATAAACTCAGCTGGGTTCTTCCCGGGATTCGAGGACCCGTCTGGCACAGTGCCGGACGGGCCCAAGAGCGGCATTGACCCCCTCCGTACAGTCAACTTCAGGGTTCCCGGAGAGCAGGGCAATGCAGGCAACGGGCAGCGGGTGCCAGGTGGAGGCAACCTTCGAAATCGGGCTGGGACTGGTGGAAATGGCGGAGGACAGGGTGCAGGTGCCAATGGGAACAGGCCACGGGGAGTGAATGGGAATTTCCCTGGAGGAGGCGATGGTACTCTAGGGGGTAATGGTAACTTGGGAGGCAATGGCAACCTGGGAAGCAATGGCAATTCTCCAGCTGGTGGGAATGGTAATTTACCAGGTGGAGTCAATGGCAATGGTAGGAGAATACCCAATGGTAATAGAGGCAGAGGTGCCAATGCAAACCTAGCGGCAGACGGTGGAGCAAATCCTTCAGCCGGCAGTGGGCCAGGGGCAAACAATGCCGGCAGCGGGAAAAGCATCGATTCCAGAGGCCGAAATCCAAACTCAGGTACTTTCGGAGGACAAGATGGCAATGGAGGTCAATCATCCAACAGGAATCCCTTCAGTACTTTTGGCACGAACAGGAACGGGGAATTCGGCAATGGCGGAGGTGCTTCTTCGGATGTCAGTGGTGGTAATGCGTTTCCAAATCTGCCGCAAAGTGGCCGTGGAAACTTCCAAAACCAACCAAATGCTGCTGGTGGCAGTGGAAATAACCAAAGAAATCTGGGCACAGGAGCTGGTCTCTTGAATGATCCCAGTGTCAATCCCACAGGAGGTCAGAACACAGGACTGGGTAATGTTAATGGTCCAGGAAGCAATTTTGGTTCCATCCCTGGCATCGGAAGTAATGGCAACGCTCCAAATAGTGGCTTTAATTCAGGAGGTGGATTTGGCAACCAACCAGGAGGTGGAATTGGCAACCATCCTGGAAGTGGCATTGGCAACCAACCAGGAGGTGGAATTGGCAACCAGCAAGGAGGTGGAATTGGCAACCAGCAAGGAGGTGGAATTGGCAACTTACCTGGAGGTGGAATTGACAGTCAGCAAGGAGGTGGAATTGGCAACCAGCAAGGAGGTGGAATTGGCAACTTACCTGGAGGTGGAATTGGCAGTCAGCAAGGAGGTGGAATTGGCAACTTACCTGGAGGTGGAATTGGCAGTCAGCAAGGAGGTGGAATTGGCAACCAGCAAGGAGGTGGAATTGGCAGTCAGCAAGGAGGTGGAATTGGCAACCAGCAAGGAGGTGGAATTGGCAGTCAGCAAGGAGGTGGAATTGGCAACCAGCAAGGAGGTGGAATTGGCAACCTACCTGGAAGTGGAATTGGCAACCAACCAGGAGGTGGAATTGGCAACCTACCTGGAAGTGGAATTGGCAACCAGCAAGGTGGAATTGGCAACCTACCTGGAAGTGGAATTGGCAACCAACCAGGTGGTGGAATTGGCAACCTACCAGGAGGTGGAATTGGCAACCTACCTGGAGGAGCATTCGGAAATCAACATGGCGTTGGCAGTCAATCAGGTAGTGGATTCCATAGTCCATCTGGAATTGGACTTGGTAACCAGCCCGGCAGTGGAGCTGGCAACATAGGAAATAACAATAATTTCAATTCAGGATTAAATAGCAATCTAAACTCCCCCCTTGGCAACCAAAACGTCGGAGGAAACCGCGGCAACATTCCTCGCTTTAATATCGGCATCAACAGTCCCACATCAGGATTTGGGAACACCAGAACTGATGTAGGGAATACCCAGGGGACAAATGCTAATAACAACCAACAAGGAAACTTCAATGGGGGTTCTGGCACAGGTATAAATAATGGTAGGAACTTCAATGCTGATGGGACAGGCTTTAACACTGGAGCAGCAGCTACAGGAGGTCAGAGTAGGGGTCAAGGGGATGGGAATTTCGATCACTCGGCGGGGAATGGGGGAACTTTCAATGGTGGTACGGGCGGTAATGGAGGGGATGGTAATGGTGGTGGTAGCACTTTTGGCTCCACAGGTGGGAGGGCAAATTCAAACACTGGTTCAGGTTCAGCAGGTAACTTTGGCAGCGGCAGCTTTAATAGAGGCCCGAGTACGTTTAGCAACAGTGGTGGGATTCCAAATTTTGGGACAGGCTTTGGGGCAACGGGTGGTACTAATGGTAATGTAGGCTCGGGTGGGAGAGGGAATGGTGGGAATCTGAATGGAGGTACAGGTGGCAGAGCCGGGATTGGACTTCTTGATGTAAGTACAGGTGGTAGAGGAAACAGTGCAGGTGGAAATGGCAATTTTGGGGCAGGCTTTGGAGGAACAGGTGGTACTAACAGTAATGTAGGTTCGGGTGGGAGAGGAAACGGTGGAAATATAAATGCAGGTACAGGTGGCACACCTGGGGTTGGACTACTTGATGTTAGTACAGGTGCTAGAGGAAACACTGCAGGTGGAAATGGCAATTTTGGGGCAGGCTTTGGGGGAACAGGTGGTACCAATGGTAATGTAGGTTCGGGTGGGAGAGGAAACAGTGGAAACATAAACGCAGGTACAGGCAGCAGAGCCGGGATTGGAAACGTTGATGTTGATACAGGTGGTAGAGGAAACGGTGCAGGTGGAAATGGCAATTTTGGGGGAGGTAATGTAGCGAATACTGCAGGTGGAGGCCTAAACGTAGGTACAGGAACAAGAGGAATTGGAACAGGTACAAGAGGTGGTGGGGCTGGAATCCTCGACGCTGGTGTAGGTAACATCGGAGCTAGAAATAGGAATGGGGGCGTAGGTGGTGGAGAAAACCTTGGCATCGGAAATGTTGGTTCAGGCACAGGCACCAGAGGCACTAACCTCAACTCAGGTGGAGGAAACTTTGGTGGGAACCTGAATGCAGGAGCTGGTGGAGCAGGAAACGGCGGAAGTGGTGGTTTCGGCCAAGTTGGTGGCACAGGTAATGGAGGACTTGGGGGTTTCACCTCAGGTGTAGGTAGGACAGGAAATGCTGACATTGGAGGATTTAATGCAGGTGCAGGTGGAGCAGGGAATGGTGGAAGTAGTAACTTTAATTCAGGCAGTGGTGGAGCAGGAAATATCGGAGGGGGTAATTCCA
>NC_091582.1:16639047-16641547 GCF_042767895.1 Penaeus vannamei | reverse complement strand
CTTTGGATCTATTCTCTTTCCTCATTAATCTGTTTTTCCAGCTTCTCTCACTTCCCATTTTCATAATTTTCATTTCTTCTTTCATTTTCCCTCTTCATCATTTCCATGCATTCTTTGTATCTATTCTTTCTATTTCCTCATTCCTCCCTTTTTCCATCTCCTCTAATTTTCCTTTTTCATAATTCTATATATAGTTTGTTTAATTATAAATATATTTAGTTTAATTTCATATATAATTTGTTTAATTTCATATATAATTTGTTTAATTTTATATATGATTTATATAACTCATAATAATAATAATTTCTTCTATAATTTTCCCTTTTCATCATTTCCCTCCATTCTTTATATTATTTCTTTCTTATTATTCCTTATTTTATATCATATTTTGTATTATTCCTTATTCATCCACTTCTCTTCCATGTTCTATTCTTCGTAATGGTGATTATGTGGTGAATTATAACTCACAGATGAATATAATGGCTAAACCCTGACACCTTTTTTTCCAAGCATTTCTCTCACTCTTATTCCGCTGTTAAAAGGAGGTGTTGGTTCGGCTGCTGTGAGTAGGACAGGCAGTTTCTATTCTATTCAGGTATTTGTGTCCTTGTGTGTGTGTGGTGGAGGGGTGGGGAGGGGGAGGGGGGGTTGTGTGTGTGTGTGGGGGGGGGGGGGTTGTGTGTGTGTGTGGGGGGGGGTATGTGTGTGTGTGGGGGGGGGGGTATGTGTGTGTGTGTGTGGTTGTGTCTGGGTGTGTGTGTGTGTGGGTGGGTGGGGGGGGGTATGTGGGTGTGTTTGGGGGGGGGGGATGTGTGTGTGTGTCTGTGTGTGTTTGGGGGGATGTGTGTGTGTTTATGTGTGTGTTTTGTGTGTGTGTGTTTGTGTGTACGTGTGTTTTGTATGTGTGTTTGTGTGCATGTGTGTGTGTGTTTGGGTTTGCTTGTGTGTGTACATGTGCGTGCGTATAGGTGATTCTGATGCAGTGCCAAGGGTTTGTACGTGTGTCTGTATATATGAACAAATGCATGTGCATATGTACAATATTTCCCAAGCAAGCAAAAAAAAAAAAAAAAAAAGCATTTAGCAACAAACTCCAAATGATAATTACACCCGATAATAATCAGCCAAACAAATTGCCTTTCCTTGACCAAAGCAAGCAAAAAAAAAAAAAAAAAAAAAAAAAAAAAAAAAAAAAAAAAAAAAAACATTTAGCAACAAAACACCAAATGATAATTACACCCAATAATAATAATCAGCCAAACCAAATTGCCTTTTCTTGACCAATACAAAATCGCCTTCCCCGTTACCTGCCTCTCGTTCCGAACCCCCGGAGCAAGAAGGGCCCAAGTGCCACTCGCCTCGCCACTGGCACCCGGACTCATGGACGGGAAAGTAACTGGCTTATGGCACCGTGTCGAGGGAGAGTCGTTGGCCCAGACACGCCCATCGGGAGAGGAGGAGGAGGAGGAGGAGGAGGAGAAGAGGAAGAAGGAGAAGGATGGGGAAAGAGGAGGGAGTGGAGGATGGAGGAAGAGGAGGGAGTGGAGGATGGAGAAAGAAAGGAGGAGAAGGAGAGGGAGATGGAGGAGGAGGATGGAGTGGAGGATCTGGGAAAAGGAGGGAGAGGATGATGGAGGAAGAGGGCTGGGAAGAGAAAGGAGGAGGAGGAGGTGGGAGAGAGAGAGAGAGGGAGGAGGATGCAAAAGAAAGGAGAATGAGGATGAGGAGAGAGGAAGATGGAGGAAGAGGAGGGAGGAAGCTGGAGGAAGAGGAGAGAGGAAGATGGAGGAAGAGGAGGGAGTGAAGGAGGAAGAAAGAGAAAAAGGAGAAGGGGAAGATGAAAGAAAGAAGAAGAAGATGGAGGGAGAAGGAGATGGAGGAGTAGGAGATGGAAGGAGACGGAGAAGGACGAATAGAAGGAAAAGAATTTGGAGTTGGGGGCAAGAAAAAGAAGGAAGGAGAACAGGAAAGGATGGACAAGAGAAAAGGGAAGAAAAGGAAGAGATAAGGAAAAAGGAGAGAGAGACGAGAAGAAGAAGGAAGAGGGATAAGGAGAGAGAGAGAGACAGGAAAGGCGAAGGAAGAGAAGGGAGGAAAAGTGAAAACGGATGATAGGAGCAGGAGGAAGGGAAAGAAAGAGGAAGAAGGAAAGTAGGAGAAGAGAGAAGAGGAGGAAGAAGAGAAGGAGGAGGCGGAACGGATGAGGATGAGGAGAGAAGAGCAATGCCCTGGATGTCCCTTGACAACATTTATATACAAAATGCGATCAGAATAAAATAAATGATACTGATAGCAAAAATCGTGTGCGTGTGTTATATATATATATATATATATATATATATATATATATATATATATATATATATATATATATATATATATATATATATATATATATGTGTGTGTGTGTGTGTGTGTGTGTGTGTGTGTGTGTGTGTGTGTGTGTGTGTGTGTGTGTGTGTGTGTGTGTGTGTGTGTGTATGCCTGCCTGTATGTTTAC
>NC_091582.1:16626547-16634047 GCF_042767895.1 Penaeus vannamei | reverse complement strand
TAAGTGCTTAGTAAGTACGTCAGCCTCCTTACATAAGTGCTTAGTAAGTACGTCAGCCTCCTTACATAAGTGCTTAGTAAGTACGTCAGCCTACTTACATAAGTGCTTAGTAAGTACGTCAGCCTACTTACATAAGTGCTTAGTAAGTACGTCAGCCTCCTTACATAAGTGCTTAGTAAGTACGTCAGCCTCCTTACATAAGTGCTTAGTAAGTACGTCAGCCTCCTTACATAAGTGCTTAGTAAGTACGTCAGCCTCCTTACATAAGTGCTTAGTAAGTACGTCAGCCTACTTACATAAGTGCTTAGTAAGTACGTCAGCCTCCTTACATAAGTGCTTAGTAAGTACGTCAGCCTCCTTACATAAGTGCTTAGTAAGTACGTCAGCCTACTTACATAAGTGCTTAGTAAGTACGTCAGCCTCCTTACATAAGTGCTTAGTAAGTACGTCAGCCTCCTTACATAAGTGCTTAGTAAGTACGTCAGCCTACTTACATAAGTGCTTAGTAAGTACGTCAGCCTACTTACATAAGTGCTTAGTAAGTACGTCAGCCTACTTACATAAGTGCTTAGTAAGTACGTCAGCCTCCTTACATAAGTGCTTAGTAAGTACGTCAGCCTCCTTACATAAGTGCTTAGTAAGTACGTCAGCCTCCTTACATAAGTGCTTAGTAAGTACGTCAGCCTACTTACATAAGTGCTTAGTAAGTACGTCAGCCTCCTTACATAAGTGCTTAGTAAGTACGTCAGCCTACTTACATAAGTGCTTCGTAAGTACGTCAGCAAAGTGTATCCTTTCTTTATACTCTCGATCTGTTCTCTCCTATGAGAACAAAAACCTTAATTTTTTTTTTTTTTTTTTAATTCGTGACGTTTTGACTCCAAATTATCAAAATAAGCTCCGGAAGTAAGAACCGAAGCCTGTTTCATAATCCCTGTGACTCGACTTTTATTTTTACTAATTTATTTATTGTTGATATTATTCATTTCTTTATTTCTATTTTCATTTTATTATTATTATTATTTATCTTCTTTTTTGTTAGGGGGAACGCATAGAACTTTTCCATTCATCATCTTTTTCTATTCACTCTACTCCATTTTTCTCTTATTATTTCTTACTCCACATGAGTTTTTTTTATTCATTTCACCCCATTTTTCCCTTATTTCTTACTTCCATGAGATTTTTTTTTTATTCACTTCACTCCATTTTTTCTTATTATTTCTTACTCCCCATGAGTTATTTTTATTTTTATTTTTTTTTATTCACGTCACCCCATTTTCCCCTTATTTCTTACTTCCATGAGTTTTTTTTTTTATTCACTTCACTCCATCTTTTCTTCTTATTTCTTACTCTCCATGAGTTTTTTTGTTTTTTCTTCACTTCACCCCATTTTTTCCTTTATTTCTTACTCCCTATGACATCCAGTTTATCCACCTTCTCTCCATTTCCCTCTATTTATATCCTATTTTCTCCAACTCCCCATCACGCGGGGAGGAAATCACTTTTCCCCATTCCCCACCCCGCCCATAACCGCTTGTCCTCACTCCCCAGCCCCTACCACGCCCACTGCACTCGACTCCTCCCCCCTACCACGCCCACTGCACTCGACTCCTCCCCCCTACCACGCCCTCTGCACTCGACTCCTCCCCCCTACCACTCCCACTACACTCGACTCCTCCCCCTACCACGCCCACTGCACTCGACTCCCCCCCCCCTACCACGCCCACTGCATTCGACTCCTCCCCCCTACCACGCCCACTGCACTCGACTCCTCCCCCCTACCACGCCCACTGCATTCGACTCCTCCCCCTTACCACACCCACTACGCTCGACTCCTCCCCCCTACCACGCCCACTGCACTCGACTCCTCCCCCTACCACGCCCACTGCACTCGACTCCTCCCCCCTACCACGCCCACTACTTTCGACTCCTCCCCCCTACCACGCCCTCTGCACTCAACTCCTCCCCCCTACCACGCCCACTACACTCGACTCCTCCCCCCTACCACGCCCACTGCACTCGACTCCTCCCCCCTACCACGCCCTCTGCACTCGACTCCTCCCCCCTACCACGCCCACTGCACTCGACTCCTCCCCCCTACCACGCCCTCTGCAGTCGACTCCTCCCCCCTACCACGCCCTCTGCACTCGACTCCTCCCCCCTACCACGCCCACTGCACTCGAATCCTCCCCCATACCACGCCCTCTGCACTCGACTCCTCCCCCCTACCACGCCCTCTGCACTCGACTCCTCCCCCCTACCACGCCCTCTGCACTCGACTCCTCCCCCCTACCACGCCCTCTGCAGTCGACTCCTCCCCCCTACCACGCCCTCTGCACTCGACTCCTCCCCCCTACCACGCCCACTGCACTCGAATCCTCCCCCATACCACGCCCACTGCACTCGACTCCTCCCCCTACCACGCCCACTGCACTCGACTCCTCCCCCCTACCACGCCCACTACTTTCGACTCCTCCCCCCTACCACGCCCTCTGCACTCGACTCCCCCCTACCACGCCCACTGCAGTCGACTCCTCCCCCCTACCACGCCCACTGCACTCGACTCCTCCCCCTACCACGCCCACTACTTTCGACTCCTCCCCCCTACCACGCTCTCTGCACTCGACTCCTCCCCCCTACCACGCCCTCTGCACTCGACTCCTCCCCCCCCCCCCTACCACGTCCACTGCACTCGACTCCTCCTCCCTACCACGCCCACTGCAGTCGACTCCTCCCCCTACCACGCCCTCTGCATGCGACTCCTCCCCCCTACCACGCCCTCTGCACTCGACTCCTCCCCCCTACCACGCCCTCTGCACTCGACTCCTCCCCCCCCCCTACCACGCCCACTGCAGTCGACTCCTCCCCCCTACCACGCCCACTGCACTCGACTCCTCCCCCTACCACGCCCACTACTTTCGACTCCTCCCCCCTACCACGCCCTCTGCACTCGACTCCTCCCCCCTACCACGCCCTCTGCACTCGACTCCTCCCCCCCCCCTACCACGTCCACTGCACTCGACTCCTCCTCCCTACCACGCCCACTGCAGTCGACTCCTCCCCCTACCACGCCCTCTGCATTCGACTCCTCCCCCCTACCACGCCCACTGCATTCGACTCCTCCCCCCTACCACGCCCACTGCACTCGACTCCTCCTCCCTACCACGCCCACTGCAGTCGACTCCTCCCCCTACCACGCCCTCTGCACTCGACTCCTCCCCCCTACCACGCCCTCTGCACTCGACTCCTCCCCCCTACCACGCCCTCTGCACTCGACTCCTCCCCCCCCCCCTACCACGTCCACTGCACTCGACTCCTCCCTACCACGCCCACTGCAGTCGACTCCTCCCCCTACCACGCCCTCTGCAGTCGACTCCTCCCCCCTACCACGCCCTCTGCACTCGACTCCTCCCCCCTACCACGCCCACTGCAGTCGACTCCTCCCCCCTACCACGCCCACTGCAGTCGACTCCTCCCCCCTACCACGCCCACTGCACTCGACTCCTCCTCCCTACCACGCCCTCTGCACTCGACTCCTCCCCCTACCACGCCCTCTGCACTCGACTCCTCCCCCTACCACGCCCACTGCACTCGACTCCTCCTCCCTACCACGCCCTCTGCACTCGACTCCTCCCCCTACCACGCCCACTGCACTCGACTCCTCCCCGCTACCACGCCCTCTGCAGTCGACTCCTCCTCCCTACCACGCCCTCTGCACTCGACTCCTCCCCCCTACCACGCCCACTGCACTCGACTCCTCCCCCCTACCACGCCCACTGCACTCGACTCCTCCCCCCTACCACGCCCACTACACTCGACTCCTCCCCCAACCTTGCCAAGCCCGTGTTTTCATCTTTCCTCGTCCCAGATGCCTATGGCTGCACTTTCCCTTCAAGTTAATTTTTTTTTCTTCTTTTTTTTTACCTTTACCGCTCATTGACCCCTTCTCTGGCACTAAATGGTCTTGTCGTTTACTTTTGGCACCATTTCTGGGTGGTTCTCGCCATTCCCGTCACCAAAAGTCCCTGTCTTTCGCAATTGGCACCGTCCCCTGGCCCTCTTTGAAAACGCTGGCCAAGTGTTGATGTTTTTTCACGTTTTGGTACCATTCTCGGGGCCTCCTCGCCTTAAGGACCATGTCTTTAAATCCTGGCACCATTCCCGGACCGTTTTGAAAGCCGTGGCACCAAACGCCCATTCTTGGCACCATTTCCGGACCACTTCGAAAGCCGTGGCACCAAACGCCCATTCTTGGCACCATTCCCGGACCACTTCAAAAGTCGTGGCACCAAACGCCCATTCTTGGCACCATTCCCGGACCACTTCGAAAGCCGTAGCACCAAACGCCCATTCTTGGCACCATTTCCGGACCACTTCGAAAGCCCTGGTACCAAACGCCCATTCTTGGCACCATTTCCGGACCACTTCGAAAGCCCTGGTACCAAACGCCCATTCTTGGCACCATTTCCGGACCACTTCGAAAGCCCTGGTACCAAACGCCCATTCTTGGCACCATTTCCGGACCACTTCGAAAGCCCTGGTACCAAACGCCCATTCTTGGCACCATTTCCGGACCACTTCGAAAGCCGTGGCACCAAACGCCCATGTCTTTCACTCTTGGCACCATTCCCGGCCCTCCTCGTCTCTCCTTTGTCTCCCCGCCCCACCCTACTTACTCTAATGAGTATGCGCTGCACTCTGTACGGGCGGCCATAAATCTAAAAAAAATAAATACAACTCGAGATATTTTTTTGCCCTCGTTTTGCTTTCCAATGTATTAGACTTGCATGAAGCAGAATGCCACCCTGCAACTTTGGCATTCCCAGGCCACGCCCACTTCGCATGCCTGGCCGCCATCGCACGGGCATGACCTGACAAACCACACCCAAAAAATGATCAGGCTTGTAATAAATTCTCGTGACCTAACATTTACAACTGCTTCGCTAAGTGACCTCGTATGTGAACCTCCTTCCTAGGAAAAGATGAAGTAATTGTATGAACAGAAGGAGAGGAGGAGGAGGGGAAGGAAGAGGAGGGGGGGAGGAGGGAGAGGGGGTGAGGAGGAGGAGGAGAAGGAAGAGGAGGGAAAGGGAGAGGAGGAGGAGGAGGAGGAGGAGGGAGAGGGGGAGAAGGGGGTGAGGAGGAGGAGAAGAAGGGAGCGGAGGGGAAGGAAGGAGAGGAGGGAGAGGAGAAGGGGGTGAGGGGGAGGAGGAGGAGGAGAAGGAAGAGGAAGGAGGAGGGGGTGAGGAGGAGGAGGAGAAGGAAGAGGAGGAGGAGGGAGAGAGGGAGAAGGGGTGAGGAGAAGAAGGAGGAAGAGGAGGAGCAGTTACAAACACAGCAACACGTACACAACAATGAAAATGAAATCATCCACTATAAGAAATTAAAGTAATCGCAACGTTTCGAACCCTTCACTAGATCCTCTTCAGACAAAACCGAAGAGGATCTAGTGAAGAATTCGATACGTTACAATTATTTTCATTTCTCACTGTCGCTGATTCCATTTCTAAATAATTGTATCTTCAGTTGCTGTCTTTCCTCCTGACCTGATATGACCTCCCGGACGACCTATGATCCGGATGACCTTGCATTTAAACCCACAATAAAATAGGTCATAGGATAATTGGATAAAGAAAGAGATGATACATTACATTAACCGTGATACGCAAACCACAAAAATATAGATAAACTGCAAACTGAAATATGAATAAATAAATCACAAAATAAACAAATAAACCACATGATAAACAAATCAACCACATAATAAATAAATAAATCACAGAAAAAATAAACAAAACAATATCAACAACAGCAGTATAAAACAAGCTAATAACAACATAATCAATGAAACAAGCTAATAACAACAAAAAAGATAATAACAACATAAAACAAGCTAATAACAACAACAAAGATAACAACATAAAACAAGCTAATAACAACATAATAAATAAAAAACATAATAAATGAATCAACCACAAACCACAAATATCAAACAAACCAACCACAAACCGAAAACCAATCACTTTAAAAAAAAGAAAAATAATAAATAAAACACACGAATACATAATTTCACTTAAAAAATAAATAAATAAATAAAACGCACGAATACATAATTTCCAAAAAATAAAAGAAAAAAAGAAAAATATCAAACCAACCAACCACAAACCGAAGACCAATCACCTTCAAAAAAAAAAATAAATAAATAAACAAATAAAACACATGAATACATAATTTCCCCAAAAAAAGAAAAAAAAAGAAAAAAATTCACAACATAAGAAAGGAATCAACCACAAACCACAAATATCAAACCAACCAACCACAAACCGAAAACCAATCACTTAAAAAAAAAATAAAAAAAAATAAAATAAAACACACGAATACATAATTCCCCCCCCCCCCAAAAAAAAAAAAAAAAAAAAAAAAAAACGAAAAAATAAAAAAATCCGACGAACCCGCACCGGAAATTCTTGCCTGAATCGCCGCCCACTTTCTCGCGAGAATGAGACGAGGAAACTTTTGCTACCTGGCTCCTCGGCTTCACCTGGATGCGGGCGGCTCGTGTTTTAGTCTATTTATTACTATTATCTTCTTGTTTTATTCTATTTATTACTGTTATCTTCTTGTTTTATTCTATTTATTACTGTTATCTTCTTGTTTTATTCTATTTATTACTATTATCTCCACCGAAGGAGGTTCTGTTCTTGGTAGTGTTGGTTAGTTGGTGAGGCGGGATAGCTCAAAAAAAAAAAATCTTAACTTTTTTTTTTTTTTTTTTAACCAGAAGTGTGTCTTAGGCCAATTTAGATGCTATGAAAAATTAGAGGTGATGCTGATAGATTTTTTTGAAGATTCATTAGCATTGCAAGATCGGGAAACACATACGTCAACAGCGTACTTGAGAAAAGAGGTGATTTTAATGTAATTCTTTAAGTATGAATAGTTCTATTGCATCAGTGACCCTATCGCGCCCGCGTATGTATGTATACAGATACACACACATGTATATGTATGTATATATGTATATGTAGGCACACATATATAAATAGATAGATAGACAGATCCTATCAATCACTCTTTTACAGTCCCTTTGGTTACTTTGCCGCTGCCTCCTTCATCTCTTGCGAGGGGAAGAGAAAAGGTCACAGGGGGTCAGGTCGGGGCTGTGCGGCGGGCGTGCCACTCGTTCCGTTCCTCTGTCGGCCGCCCAGGTGGTCACCAGCCTAGACCTATGGCACGGGGCGCTGTCCTGATGGAAGCACCTATGGCACGGGGCGCTGTCCTGATGGAAGCACCTATGGCATGGGGCGCCGTCCTGTTGGAAGCACCTATGGCACGGGGCGCTGTCCTGATGGAAGCACCTATGGCACGGGGCGCTGTCCTGATGGAAGCACCTATGGCATGGGGCGCCGTCCTGTTGGAAGCACCTATGGCACGGGGCGCTGTCCTGATGGAAGCACCTATGGCACGGGGCGCTGTCCTGATGGAAGCACCTATGGCATG
>NC_091582.1:16616547-16619047 GCF_042767895.1 Penaeus vannamei | reverse complement strand
GATTCTCGTTTGGTGTCAGTGAGGCGATAGCGACGGAGATGCCCCAGGGGTGGGCGTGAGGGGTTGGGAGGACGCCTTATCCTATTTTTCCTCTTCCTTCTTCTCCTTCTCTTCTTTCGCTTCTTCCTCTCCCCCCCTTTCTTCCTTCTCCTTCTCCTTCTCCTCCTCTTCTTCCTTTTTCTCCCCCTCCTTTTACTCCACCCTCCTCCTCTCCCTGCATTTCTTCCTCCTTCTCCTCCTATCTATTCCTCTTCCTCCCCCTCCTTCTATTCCACCCCTCCTCCTCTCCCTCCCTTTCTTCCTCTTCCTCCCCCTTCTCCTCCTCTTCTTCCTCTTCCTCCTCCTCCTTACTCCAGCCCTCCTTCTCTCTTTCCTTCTTCCTCTTCCTTCTCCTCCTACCCTTCTTCCTCTTCCCCCTCCTTCTACTCCACCCTCCCTCCTCTCCTTCTCCTTCCTCTTCCTCTTCCTTCTTCTCCTCTTATTCCTCTTCCTCCCCCTCCTTCTCGCACTTCAATTTCATCCTTTTCCTCTTCCTTCTCCTTCTCCCCCCCTCCTTTTACTCCACCTTTCCTCCTTTCCCTCCATTACCTCCTCTTCCTCTTCCTCTACCTTCTCCCTCCTCTTCTTCCTCTTCCCCATCTATTTCTACTCCACCACCCCCCTCCTCCTCCCTTTCTTCCCCTTCCTCGCCCTTCTCCTCCTCTTCTTCCTCTTCCTCCCCTTCCTTCTACTCCACCCCTCCTCCTCCCCCTCCCTCTCTTCCTCCCCCTTCTCCTCCTCTTCTTCCTCTTCTTCCTCCTCCTCTAGAAAACACCTCTAGAAGTAGGTAAGCAGGTAAAAGCAGGTAGAGACGATGGGACGACCAGCTGGGAGAGGGCAGGAACGAGATCCTGCTTGGGGGGGGGGGGGAGCGTGCTTGTGTTGGGTGGGGTTGCGTGGCGAGGTTGTGTGGGGGAAGAGGGGGTGGGGTAGAGGGGAGGAGGTTGGGCGGAGGGGTAGGGTGGGTAACGGAGGTTGGGTGGGGGAGGGAAGTGGTAAGAGGAGGGGGGTGAGGAGGAGGGAGGGAGGATAGAGGATAGAGGTAGAGGGGGTTGGGTGGGTGAGGAAAGGGGTAGGGGGGTGGGAGGATGTAGGAGTAGGGAGGGGAGGGTGAGGGAGAGTGCTAGGAATTAGGGGCAGGGGGTAAGGGGTAGCGGAGGTTGGGGTGAGTGGAAGGGGTAGGGGAGAGTGGGGATGAGGAGTAGAGTGAGGGTGTGAGGGGGCGGGGGAGGTTAAGGCAGGGAATAGAGGATAGAGGGTAGGGGCAGGAGGGTAGGGGGATAGAGGGTGGGGGAGGTTGGGTGGATGGGGAAAGAAACGAAACAGGAGAAGACGAAGAAGGAGAGGAGGAGGACGGGATATTTATGCTGATGATGATGATGAAGGAAAAAAAGGAGAAAAAGTAGCAGAAATATCAGAACAAGAATAAGAAGAGGAAAACGAAGACTCAAAGCCCTTTTACTCCTTTTGAACTCCTCCTCCTCCGTTTCTTCCTCTTCCTCCTTCTCCTCTTCTTCCTCCTCCTCTCCCTCCATTCCTTCCTCTCCCGCTTCGTCCTCCTTCTCCTCCTCTTATTCCTCTTCCTTCCCCTCCATCTACTCCACCTTTCCTCCTCTCCCTCAATTACCTCCTCTTCCTCTTCCTGCTCCTTCTCCTCCTCTTATTCTTCTTTCTCCCTTCCTTCTACTCCACCCCTCCTCCTCTCCCTCCCCTCCTTCTACTCCATCCTTCCTCCCTTTCTTCCTCTCCCTCCTCCTCTTATTCCTCCTCCTCCTCCTCCTTCTTCTCCTCCTCTTATTCCTCTTACTCCCCCTTTTTGGAACAACAATTCACCTCGTCGAAAAAAAGTAAATAACCCCCCCCCCCCCCAAAAAAAAAAAAAAAAAAAAAAAATCTTGGGCATGCATGGGGTATGTAGGGCACCTTCCCAGTGAAACAGAGGGCGGGGCACCTCGGATCAGTAAATCATGCACAGGGTGGAGTACCTAGCCTCATTGCCATGCACGAATAAGCCCTAAAATGACCGAAGTCTGAGGTCGAAAACTGCACGCGAGGATCTGTACGAATAGAAAAGGGATGTTTGTACCAGTCGTACCAATCCCTCGACAGGCCTGTGCGTGCCATGCAGACATTAGGCCGGTTTGTTAGAATTGTGCCAGACCCAGACTAAAAGACTTATGACTTCCATTACACAGACATGCACATACACAGAAATAAATGCATTTCTATCAGTCTCCACATACATATTTACCATGCAGATAGGAAAGAATAAATGTATATTTGTTTGATAGATCGATAGATATGCATTTTATTTCTGTGTATATAGATGTCTGTTTATACGAATGATCAGTGGGTCGGACCTGGTACAATTTTTACCCAACCGAGCTATTACGACAGTTGAAATGATCGACCAGGTTACCAGGATCATACACGGGAGAGCATATATATTTCCTTCTCCTCT
>NC_091582.1:16601547-16604047 GCF_042767895.1 Penaeus vannamei | reverse complement strand
GAAAATTATAACACACGTGTACACAAAAATGAAAATGAAAATAAGAATGAGAACTGAAAATGATACAAGATTCGTGTCTTGGTGGTGTTGACATTTCACAAGCTTTTTTTGTAAAGCACATTTCACAAGCTTTATATACCACGAAAAGGGATATTAGATTAATCATAAAATTGATACAAAGAAGAACACAAGCACAAACACACGTGTACAGAAAAAATGAAAATGAAAATAAGAATAAGAACTGAAAATAATACAAGATTCGTGTCTTGGTGGTGTTGACATTTCACAAGCTTCGGGGAATTCAGTCAAACCAGAGCACAGGCATTGTCACTCCTATTGTCTTCTTGTAGAGGGAAATCCTTCAAGCGAAAGTGGGGGTGTTCTACGTCCCTCCCTACCCAGGGGGGGGGGTTCCTCTTGCCCCCTACTACTGGATCCCCTCCTTCTACCCTACCCATGGCTCCCCTCCTTCCCATACCCCTTTCTCCCCTCCCTCCCTCCCCTCTACCTCTTTCTCCCCTCCCTTCCCCCTACCCCTGGCACCCCTCCTTCCCATACCCCTTTCTCCCCCCCTTCCCTACCCCCCCCCCTCCCCCCTTTCTCCCCTCCCCCTTCCCCCCCCCTACCCCTTTCTCCTGTCTCTCCCTCCCTCCCTCCCCCTACCCCTGGTTCTCCCTCCCTCCCTCATCCTACCTTCCGTTCTCCCCTCCCTCCCCCTACCCCTTTCTCCCCCTCCCTCCCTCCCCTCCCCTACCCCTTTCTCCTCCCTCCCTCCCTCCCTCCCCCCTTCCCTGACTTCCCTCCCTCTACCCCTTTCTCCCTCCCTTCCTCCCCCCCTCTACCCCTTTCTCCCTCCCTCCCTTCCCCCTACCCCTCTTTCCCCCTCCCTTCTCTCCCCTCCACCCCTTTCTCCCTCCCCCTTTCCCTACTCCCCTTTCTACCCCTTTCTCCCTCCCTCCCCCTTCTCCCCCTCCTTCCCCTCTACCCCCTTTCTCTCCCCCCCCTTTCCTTTTTCCCCTCCCTCCCTCCCCTCTACCCCTTTCTCCCCCACTCCCTTCCCCTACCCCTTCCCATTCCCTACCCCTTTCTCCCTCCTCCCTTCCCCTTTCTCCCCTCCCTCCCCCTACCCTTCTCTCAACACCCTCCTTCCCCCCTACCCCCATTTCTCCCCTCCCTCCCTTCCCCTACCCCCTTTCCCCCATCGAATCCCAACGGCGACTTTTAATGAGACTCCGATGACTATGGCCATTTCTCAGCGCAAAGGACCTTTCGCTACACTTTTTTTATTGGGGGGAGGGGAGGAGGAGAGGGGGGAGGGGGTCGTGACGCGGAAATCCCCCTATCACACAGCCTTCCTATTTGGTGTGGAGTTGAGGCGCCCCCCCCCTCCCTGCCTCCGTTTTGTTATGCGGGTGTCATTAAGAAAAAAATAGCTTCACTTTCTTTTTTTCTTTCTTCTTCCTTTCTCCGTGTCTTTCCACTGGGGTTTCTCTTATTTCTTTTTTATTTTCTCTACGTTCTTTCTATCCGTCTTCTCTCTTCCTTTTATTTTCTCCGTGACTCTTCTTTCTCTACGTCTCATTCCCTCCTTTCTCCTCCGTTTCCCCTCTCCTTCCTTTCACTTTCGTATTTTCCCTCTTCCTTCTCTTTCCCTCTCTCTCCCTCTCCCTCTCCCTCCCTCTCTCTCTCTCTCTCTCTCTCTCTCTCTCTCTCTCTCTCTCTCTCTCTCTCTCAACCCTCCTCCCCCTCCCCTCTCACCCTTCCCTCTCCTTCCCTCTCCCTCCTTCCCTCCCCCTCCCCTCTCACCCTTCCCTCTCCTTCCCTCTCTCTTCCCTCTCCCTCTCTCTCTCTCTCTCTCTCTCTCTCTCTCTCTCTCTCTCTCTCTCTCTCTCTCTCTCTCTCTCTCTCTCTCTCTCTCTCTCCCTCCCTCCCTTCTCTCCACCTCTCACCCTTCCCTCCACCTCTCCTCCTTCCCTCTCCTTCCCTCCCTCTCCCTCTCCCTCCCCCCCCCTCCCTCCCTCCTTCTCCCTCCTTCCTTCCATCCCCTCCCTCCTCTTGCCCTCCCCTTCCCTCCCTCCTCCCTCTCTCCCTCTCCCCTCTCTCTCTCTCCCTCTCTCTCTCTTCTTTACGTCTCTCTCCGTGTCCGCAAAACCATCCAACGACCTGTTTGAAAGCCCAACAAGGTGATAATTGCCCAATAAGACTGTTGCGAGAACGAGACCGCCCGTTGGAAGGCGTGGGCGGCCATACGAGAACCCCCTTCCAGGTTTTCCATATATAAAAAAGAAAAAAGGAAGGAAAAAAGAAAAAGGAGAAAGAATTAAAAAAGAAGGAAAGGGAAAAGGAGGAAAGAAAAGGAAATAGAAAAGAAAAAAGAAGAACAAGAATTAAAAAAGAAAAGAAAGAAAGGGAAGAAAAAG
The DNA here is from genome assembly GCF_042767895.1 of Penaeus vannamei. NCBI lineage: Eukaryota > Metazoa > Arthropoda > Malacostraca > Decapoda > Penaeidae > Penaeus > Penaeus vannamei. The sequence goes on along the minus strand of NC_091582.1, from coordinate 16,601,627 downwards.
AAAAATAGAAAAAAAAGAAAACGAAAGAAAAAAAGAAATAAAACATAAAGAAACAAGAAAAAAAGATAAAAGAAAGAAAG
>NC_091582.1:16594047-16596547 GCF_042767895.1 Penaeus vannamei | reverse complement strand
GAACAGTAATAAATAAATATGATGTGTAATTAAAAAAAAGAAAAATATATACAAAGTTAGGTTGATATCACAGGAATAGTAATAAAAAAGAAGATATGTAACTTAAAAAAATATAAATATAAAGTTGGGTTGCTTTCACAGGAATAGCAATAAAAAAGAAGATAGTGTAACTTTAAAAGATAAAATCGTTGCGTATCTTACCATGCTTGGACAAAATTAATATGAAGATTGAAATAAGAAAAAAGCCATATTCTTACTTTTTATCCCCGAGTAAAATGTAAAAAAAAAAAAAAAAAAAAATCCGGTTTTTCCATAGAACTCCACCTCTCTAACGTAAAAAAAAGAATAAAAAAGAAAAAAAGAAACGTTCCTTAGAGTGCAAATGAAGAAAGAGAAAAAAGGGAAAAAAAAACTGTTATAAAAAACGTTCCCTATTATGCAAATGAAGAACAAAAAACAGAAGAAAAATAACATTCACAAGAAAACCTTAACAACACACATAAAAACACACACTGAAAAGGAATAATAACATAAACATGAAAACCCAACCCCCACACATTCAAAAGGTGTACCGCCCAACCGCCCAACATTCAAAAGGTGTACCGCCCAACCACACATTCAAAAGGTGTACCGCCCAACCACACATTCAAAAGGTGTACCGCCCAACCACACATTCAAAAGGTGCACCGCCCAACCCCCACACATTCAAAAGATGTAACGCCCAACCCCCAACCATTCAAAAGGTGTACCGCCCAACCACACATTCAAAAGGTGTACCGCCCAACCCCCACACATTCAAAAGGTGTACCGCCCAACCCCCACACATTCAAAAGATGTAACGCCCAACCACACATTCAAAAGGTGCACCGCCCAACCCCCACACATTCAAAAGGTGCACCGCCCAACCACACATTCAAAAGATGTACCGCCCAACCCCCACACATTCAAAAGGTGCACCGCCCAACCACACATTCAAAAGGTGTACCGCCCAACCTCCACACATTCAAAAGATGTAACGCCCAAGCACACATTCGCCCAAGCACACATTCAAAAGGTGCACCGCCCAACCACCACACATTCAAAAGATCTACCGCCCAACCACACATTCAAAAGGTGCACCGCCCAACCTCCACACATTCAAAAGGTGCACCGCCCAACCCCCACACATTCAAAAGATGTACCGCCCAACCACACATTCGCCCAAGCACACATTCAAAAGGTGCACCGCCCAACCCCCACACATTCAAAAGATGTACCGCCCAACCACACATTCGCCCAAGCACACATTCAAAAGGTGCACCGCCCAACCGCCCAACATTCAAAAGGTGCACCGCCCAAGCCTCCGTTTTCTGTGAGTCACCGGCCTCTCGTACACATTTTGCATACTTCGGTGCCAGTCTGAAGAAACACGCGGGCGGAGAAAGTCTTCGCTCTCAGACCTGTTTCATCGGCCGTTCTTTTAGAGACTGTCTGCCAATCATCATTTCTATTTTATTTGCTCCCTAATTTATTGATTTTTCTTTCTTTTTTTCTTTATTTTTTGGGTGTAAGGAAGGGTGGTTTAGGGTTGGAAAGGGTTAAGGGGAAGTGTTGTATGATGGGGGTTGTATTATGATGATTATTTTCTTAATGATAGTCAGGTCAGTGTCAATGATATCATCACTTTCTTCATCATTTTCATTGATTTTCAATCTAATTTTTATTTTCACTGCCAATATTATAATCATTGTCATTGCCATCATCATCGTCATTATCATCACCATTATCTTCATCACCATCACCTTCACCATCATCATCATCATAATCATCATCATCATCACCATCATCACCATCACCTTCACCATCATCATCATCATCATCATAATCATCATCATCACCATCATCACCATCACCTTCACCATCATCATCATCATCATCATAATCATCATCAGCATCACCATCATCACCATCACCATCACCTTCACCATCATCATCATCATCATCATCATCATCATCATCATCATCATCTCCATCATCACCATCACCATCACCTTCACCACCACCATCATCATCATCACCATCATCATCATCATCATCATCATCTTTATCACCCTCACCATCATCATCATCACCATCATCATCATAATCACCATCATCATCATCACCATCATCATCAGCACCATCATCCCCCTCACCATCATCATCATCACCATCATCATCATCACCATCATCATCATCACCATCATCACCCTCACCATCATCATCATCACCATCATCATCATAATCACCATCATCACCATCATCATCATCACCATCATCATCATCACCATCATCATCACCATCACCTACACCATCATCATCATATCTACCCAGTCCCCATCTCCCCTTCAACTTACCACGTGACCAAAGCCCTAAATGAAGTACCAAAATATCTATATATCTATCTATCTATCTATCTATCTATCTATCTATCTATCTATCTATCTATCTATCTATCTATCTATCTATCTATATGTATATA
>NC_091582.1:16584047-16586547 GCF_042767895.1 Penaeus vannamei | reverse complement strand
TCTCCTTCCCTCCCTCCGTCTCTCCCCCTTTCGCTCCTCTTCTCCTTCCTTCCCTCCGTCTCTCCCCCTTTCTCTCCTCTTCCCCTTCCCTCCCTCCCTCCTTTAGCACCATCCCTCCTCCACCCTTCCCCCTCCTTCCCCCTCCTTCCCCCTTCCTCTTCTCCTTCCTCTTCCCCTCCCTCTCTACCCCCCTTTCTCTCTTCTTCCCCTTCCCTCCCTCCCTCTACCCCCCCCTCCTCCCTCCTTCCCTCCCTCCCTCTCTACCCCCCTCTCCTCTTCCCCTACCCTCCTTCCCCCTCCTTCCCCCCCCTCTCCCACCTGATCATTCGCAAGTAGCAAGTACATAAAAAAATAATCGAAGCAGCATCATGTGCTTGCTTACTTTCTCTCCTCCTGCTGCCCCCCCCCCCCCCCCCCCCCCTAACATCTGCCCGAAGCCGTAATAAAATGTGAGCCGAATACAACTTCATGATTCTGTAAGATACATTGTGTATGTGTGTGTGTGGGGGGGGGGGGGGGCGTGTGTGTGTGTGTGTATGTGGGGGGGGCGTATGTGGGGGGGGCGTGTGTGTGTGTATGTGTGTGTGTGTGGGGGGGGGCGTGTGGGGGGGGGAGGGGCGTGTGGGGGGGAGGGTGTGTGTATGTGTGTGGGGGGGGGGGGGAGGGGGCGTGTGTGGGGGGAGGGGCGTGTGCATGTGTGTGTTTGGGGGGGGGGGGGAGGGCGTGTGTGTGTGGGGGGGGAGGGCGTGTGTGTGTGTGTATGTGTGTTTAGTAATTAAGGATAAGAAAAAAGTCGTGTTCAACTTGTTTGTTTTTTACGTTTTTATTTGTGGATTATCATTATTACTATTGTTAGTAGTAGTGATAATAGTAGCAGTACTAGTAGTAGTATTAAAAGTCGTAGCAGTTGTAATAGAAAGTGAATCGATTGTAGTATTAATGATAGTGGTTATAGAAACACGAATAAAATTATTAGTATTATTTCTGTCTATCTGCCTTTCATGTTCTATAATTGTAAATATAGTTTATACATGCCGATTGCGAACCACCTGTCTCATAGTTTCTTCAAGATGATACTGAAATATTCTTAAATTATATCTGTGTCTCCAATTCTTTTGCCGTTTTTCCTTTTCTTTTTTTGTTCTGTCTTCTTACTCTTTTCGGAATTTTATGAATCATCCTATGCTTTGGATTATCACCTGTTTTTTTCCATTTCCCTTTTTGTCTTTCTCCCTCTCTCTCTCTCTCTCTCTATCAATAAAGGGTATCTTTATTTTGTACATCTATGCCCCCCCCTGTGTTATTCTCCGCCTATTTGACCTTTTCGTAAGTTCATTAGTCATTTAAAGGTCAAACACAATATTCTTTCATTACTTCTAAGTTCGTATCTAAAATAACGAATTATTTCACTCATTTCTTCAGTCTCAATTCAATCTTCATTCGCGTCTAAATAAAACTATTTACGATTTTCCTTCCTCTCCCATACTTCCCTTTTATCTCCTAGCTTCTCTCTTCTCTCTTTCTTATCACAAGATCGCAATTAAGAACCTTAGGGATCTGGTGTATAAAAAAAAGAAAAAAAATATATATTCCATAGATCGATAAGAATTCTTTAGAGACCTTGTTGTACTTGGCTAAAGTTGTCTCGACCTTCAACGTGTGTCCTTTATGTCTTTTTTTGTTTTGTTTTTTTGTCTTTTTTTTCTTTTTTTAAGGTGGCCTTCATGTCCTTTTTTAATGTTTTTTGTGTTGATTTTTTCTGATCTTTTTATGTGGTCTACCTCCCTCCTCCTGTTGTAACGGGATTTCCTGTTTTATCTTTTCTCTTCTTTATTTCTATCTTTCTTTTTCTCTCTTTCTTTCTTCTCTCTCTTTCTCTCTTTCTATCTATCTATCTCTTTCTTTCTCTTTCGCTCTCTCTCTCTCTCTCTCTCTCTCTCTCTCTCTCTCTCTATCCCTTTCTCGCTCTTTCTCCCTCTCTCTCTCTCTCTCTCTCTCTCTCTCTCTCTCTCTCTATCCCTTTCTCGCTTTTTCTCTCTATTCTCTCTCTCTCTGTCTGAATACTTCTTTTCTTTTTTATTTTCTTTGTTTCTTCTTTTTCCTTTTCTGTTATTTCCCCCTTTTCCTTTCCTTATTTCGACGATTTTCTTTTTCCTTTTTTCCCCTTTTCCTCGTTTCCTTTCATCCTTCTTTCCTTCCTCCTTTTTTTTCTTTTCTTCCATCTCTTACGTTTCCTTCTGCTTGCGTGGATACCGGTTGCCAATTTGTCATTTTCTCGGCTATATAATTCGCCCCGCCTATCTCTTGTCGGGGTTGTAGACTTTCTTGTCTTTTCTTACAACTCGGTTTGAAATGAATTAAGATGATGTTGCTTTTCCTCCTTAAAAAGAGAGGGAAAAAAGAAATAAAGAAAGAGAGAGAGAGAGAGAGAGAGAGAGAGAGAGATAAAGAGAGAGAAAGAGAGAGAGAGAGAGAGAGAAAGAGAGAGAGAGAGAGAGAT
>NC_091582.1:16559047-16569047 GCF_042767895.1 Penaeus vannamei | reverse complement strand
GTGTGAGGGGAGGTGCGTGTGTGTGTGGGTGTGTGTGGGGCGAGGTTTGTGTGTGTGTGTGTGTGAGGGGAGGTATGTGTGTGTGTGTGTGTGTGTGTGTGTGAGGGGCTAGGTGTGTATGTGTGTATGTGAGTGTGTGTGTGTGTGTGTGTGAGGAGAGGTGTATGTGTGTGTGCGTGTGAGGTGTGTGTGTGTGTGTGAGGGGAGGTTTGTGTGTGTGTGTGTGAGGGGAGGTATGTGTGTGTGTGTGTGTGTGAGGTGTGTGTGTGTGTGCATGTACAGACAGATTAATATTCAGATCTCAGTTTAAATTGAAAGGTAAATAAGGATAAGCACGTGTGGATGATGACATTTTGGTATGTCGGTACAGAAACTTTCGAAATTTTGATATCCATGCGTGAAAAAAAAGGTTTGCGAACATTTGAATGTGTTCGTATCGGCTTCTAGAATCGTTTCCAATAATATTCCATTGGATCCTTTAAGATTTTTTTTTCTTTTCTTTTCTTTTTTTAACACTTTTTTTTATTTAACTCCCATGGCAGTTGGCGCCGTTTTTCTCTCTTTTTTCATGTATACCTCTTTTTTCGTTTCATTTTTTCTCTCTTTTTTTCTACTACTACGTCTGTTCGTTTTTTTTTTTTTGTTTGTTTGTTTGTTTTTTTCCTTCTAGGTGATTTACTCTAAATTTCCTTGCGATTTTTTTTTTTTTTTTTTTTGCTTTTTTTTTTTTTTTTTGTCTTTAGTGAAATCGGTTTTCGGGCCAGCTTCGGTTGGTGCATAGTCTTTTTTTTTCGCTTTCCTTAAAGAAGAAAATAGTCTAAGAAGGAATGCGTGGTATGGCATCTCTTTTCTCAAAAAAAAAAAAAAAAAAAAGTTAGCACAATCCCGTCAGACATTCACTTCGCCATGTTTCAAAGTCGCGAAGAATAACGGTTAAATTCGAAAATGAGATTCGTAACGGTTACATCAACGGTAAATTTAAAATCAATTTGAATCAAAACGGTTAAATTCGAAAATGAGATTCGTAACGGTTACATCAACGGTAAATTTAAAATCAATTTGAATCAAAACGGTTAAATTCGAAAATGAGAATCGTAACGGCAGCCCCAACGGTAATTCTAGAATTTATTTAAATCATAACGGTTACATTCCAATAAAGTGAGATTCGTTACGGTAGCATCAACGGTAAAGCAAAAATCAATTTGAATTATAACGGTTAAATTCGAAAATGAGATTCGTAACGGTAGCACCAGTGGTAAATCTAAAATCAATTTGAATCAAAACTTAAATTCGAAAATGAGAATCGTAACGGCAGCCCCAACGGTAATTCTAAAATTTATTTAAATCTTAACGGTTACATTCCAATAAAGTGAGATTCGTTACGGTAGCATCAACGGTAAAGCAAAAATCAGTTTGAATTATAACGGTTATATTCGAAAAGAACGAGATTCGTAACGGTAGTACCAGCGGTAAATTTAAAATCAATTAGAATCATAACGGTTAAATTCGAAAATGAGAATCGTAACGGCAGCCCCAACGGTAATTCTAGAAATAGTTTTAATCATAACGGTTAAATTTGAAAATATTGAGATTCCTAACGGTAGCACCAACGGAAATCTAAAATCAATTTGAATCATAAAGGCGGCACCAACAGTAAATTTGAATGGATTTGAATCATAACGGTAGGACCACAACGTATTGCGATTCCGAATTACAAAAGGAATGCCACCAATTCTGATGGTAAATCCTAAAAAAGAAATAAATAAATAAAGAAAGAAAACAAAGAAAAAGAAAAAAGAAAAGAAAAGAAAAAAAATTATATATATATATATATATATATATATATATATATATATATATATATATATATTTCCTTGATTCGAGAAGGCCCATGAGCATCCACTGAATTTCATGTAAATTTTTCCTTTATTTTTCCTTCACAAAAACAATGGATATTTGGTGATTCTTTGCAAGCTTACGAATCCTTAGCGAAATCCTATATTTTCTCTTTGTGTATTTGTCTAAGAACAGAGGAGACAGTTTCCCGAATGCATTTGATTTTGTTTGTTTGTTTGTTTCTTTGTTAGTTTATTGTGGCCAGAGTAAGCACGTCAAGTCAAGTACTTGTGATTACTTATATATGTACAATTGCTTATGAGTCATTATATATATACAGTTATGAGTCATAATATATATACAGTTACTTATGAGTCATTATATATATATATATATATATATATATATATATATATATATATATATATATATATATATATATATATATAATTACTAATGAGTCAATATATTTACAACTACTTATGAGCCAAGTACTTTCCTCAAAGGATTAAAGGACTTGCTCATGTAATTTAACAATTCATTAGTGTTTTTTAAGGAATTTGTGTTGAGGAAAATGTACTCTGTTGACATGCATTGTACAAAGGCTTAGAAACATTACATATTGATTGCTTATTATGTGAATTATTGTTGTATTTCATATGTTCAAGTGTTTTAAAAGTCTAGATAACTTGATAAAATAATATTAAATGTTTATTAAGTAAATTATTATTGCATTCCATATGTTCAAGTGTTTTGAAAGTCTAGATAACTTGATAAAATGATATTAAATGCTTATTATGTAGATTATTATTGTATTCCATACGTTCAAGTGTATTAAAAGCCTAGATAACTTAAAATGTAACAAATAATTTTTCTGAAGCAATCACAGGAATTGAAAATTGATGTGTTGCGTTTGATCTCTCAAAAGATATATTATAAATACACGAAGACGTTTAAAATTCCTTAATTACCAAGCTTACATCCGCTGTACAGAACTATAATATCCCTTTATTTGCAGTACTATTAGAGTAGTTATCCGAATGTACAGTGAGTAGGAAATAGGTCTCGAAAAATTAATAAGGAAAAAAATATATAGACATGTACATGTATGTATGAACGTGTGCGCATATACATGTATATATGTGTACTAGTATGTATGAACGTGTGTGCATATACATGTATATATGTGTACTAGTATGTATGAACGTGTGAGCACATGTGTATATGTATGTGTACCAGCATCCGTGTGCGCAATGCTAGACCTTGCTTGTGTGCGCAACTTAAGCGTAGAGTACACCTTCTCTCTCTCTCTTTTTTGGGGCCTTTTTTTTACCTTTTTTCTTCCTTCGAGTGCCATACCAGTTCCCTCACAAGCAGAGCTGATATTATAGGCTACAGATCAGGAGGAATGAGGAGGAATGAGGACCTGTTGGGCTTCGAGAGAGAGAGAGAGAGAGAGAGAGAGAGAGAGAGAGAGAGAGAGAGAGAGAGAAAGACAGAGAGAGAGAGAGAGAGAGAGAGAGAGAGAGAGAGGAATGTTGTAACTCCGAGGGGTAAAAGTCGAACGAAATATGTACGTTCTATATTTCTCGTGTCAAGTCCGGGTGTTGACCAAAGGAATGGGGGGACGTGGGATTCGGAATTGTGTTCATAAAAGGGTGTATTATTCGTTGTTGTATTATGGTATGTATTTTTGTGTATTAATATTGGTGGTATTTTCTGGAGAGAGAGACAGAGACAGAGAAAGAGAGAGAGGGAGAGAGAGAGAGAGAGAGAGAGAGAGAGAGAGAGAGAGAGAGAGAGAGAGAAAGAGAAAGAGAGAGAGAGAGAAAGAGAAAGAGATAGAGAGAGAGACAGAGACAGAGACAGAGAAAGAGAGAGAGAGAGAGAGAAAGCGAAAGATAAGAGAGAGAGAAAAAAAAGAGAAAGAGAGAGAGACAGAGAAAAAGAGAGAGAGAGAAGGATGTATTTTCTACGCTTACCCAATCATCAAATTTTAATTCACTATCATTAAGGGGAAACAGTGACATTAATATGAAGATGAAAATGCCAATAACGATGATCATGATATTAATAACAATAATAGTAAAAGAAACAATAGAATGATGATAATGACAAAAGAAGATTAAATTACAGGACGTATTAGCAAGATTACAATAACAGCGATGATAATGATAAAAGGATATTATCCAAAATTATGAAGGAACGAATAAAGAGAATATTCAAGATTTTTTTCTTAAGATAGTAAGAATCAGAAGCAAGACAATAAGGAGGCATAGAATAGGAACAAGAAAATTTTGGAGAAAAATGTTTGCATTTCCTAAAATTAAAATTAATATAGATTTGTTTTTATCAATATCACCTTATCAATATATTCATCTGACAATGATGAAATTATAACAGAGAAAAAAAGGTATATGAAAAAATATCCTAAGATATAAATGTATTTTTACTGATAATATATTTTCTAAGAAGCATAAAAATTGCTAAATGTGTAAAATGAAAGGGACAGCGATAAGAAGGACGAATAAAAGTAAAAATAAAAGTCAACGAACCTCTCAAAAAAGGAAAAAAAAACATTCACTTTTTCTCGCTCTATTTTTTCTTTCTCTCTCTCTCTCTCTATTTTTTTATATCTGCCTCACTCTCTCTTCCTATCTCCCCATCAAATAATTCATGCAAATTAAAGAAACATCCCACAATTCATACTTATATAAAAAAACGAATATAGATAAAAAAATAAAATAAAAAACCCGACATAGCTACCGTCACAAGGTAATCAACTACCATTTTTTTTTTCTTTTTCTAGATCAATCTCCCTCTCTCTCTATCTCTCTCTCTCTCTTCTCTCCTTTTTTATCTTCCTTTTTTGTGCGTGGCGTACGTGCACAGCTCCACAGGGATGTCTGGAGTGCACAAAAACCGGTATATGGGTCAGTCCTGAAAAAAAATAGCGGGAAAAAAACCGCCAGTCAGGAGTTGTTCCGAAAGGTATAGGGAGCATGAGGGTAAAAGTTGTGCGCAAGTGTGAGTTGAATAATAATGATAAAAATTATTAAATGAATAAGAAAAAGAATAAAATTATTAAAAAAAGAGATTATCAAAAAAAAAGATGTTGGTAGTACGTAGGTAATAATATTAATGATTGCAATATTGGTGATAGTGGTGAAGTTAGTAAGGGATTATGATGATAATAAGGTTAACACCAATACGATTATAATAATTCAAGACTATAATGATGATGATGGTGATAATGATGATGATAGCAGAAGTAAGGGTGATATTACTATTATCATAATCACTGTATGTGTATTGATCATCATTATTATCATCATTATCATTTCTCTTATTATTATCATTACTATTACAATTATTATTATTATCATTTTTATTATCATCATTATTATTATTAATGTTGTCATTACTGTACTTCTGTTATCGATATCAGTATGGTTATAATAATCACTAACATTACCATTGCAATTGTTATTATTAATACTATCATGACCATAATCATCATTATCATTACCATAATTACTGTTATTATTACTAGTATTATTATCGTTATTATTATACTGTCATTGCCATTATGATAATTGTAATAAATTCAAATATATCTTAGTGACCACGTGTATAAAACATCTACCTATCTAAAACGACCACCTATGTTATAGCTAAATCACATTATAATAATCCTCTATACAACGACCACCTATATTATAACTAAATTACGTTATAATCTACCTCTATCCAACGACCACCTGTCTACAATTCGTAAAAATCTATCCAACAGCTGAGCATCTATTCAATTAATAGATTTTGCTTTTGTTTGTTCTGTGCAATCTATTTAGAGAAATAGTAAAAGAACATGTGAATGAATTCATTATTTATATTGATTAATTATAACTTAATATAATGGTCGTTACAGCAGGTAAACGAGCGTAAGAATTTCTTTCGCGCCAAATTTCAAAATGGCCGCCAACCCGTCCACAAGAGACCTTGCGTATAAAGAACGTTTCTGTTATTTACTTTGAACGGCATTTCTGTTGTGATTTTAGTAATCATCATCGTGTAAGTTTTAATTAATGAACAGATATTTAGGGAGAAAATGTGCTAAATAATGATAATACGAAGGTATGAATTGGCGGAGAGAAATTGTAAAAAGTAAAGACGGAAAGACAGAATATTGTATTTACGAGATAAATCATGATGATGACGATGGTATAGATAATGAAAATGATAATAAAGATAAGGATAATGATTATAATGATAATGAGGATAGTAATGATAATCATAATGATGAAAATCATGATACCAATAATGATAATAATAATAACAATAATGATGATAATAATAATGATAATAATAATGATAATAATAATGACAATAATACTAGTAATGATAATCATAATAATGCAAATAGTAATATCAATAATGATAACAATGATAATAATAATAATGATAATGATAATACTTATAATAATCATAATATCGATAGTAATGGTAATGATAATAAAGACAATGATAATAACAAATACAAATAATCGAAGATTAGGATAATGACGATAATAATGGTAATGATAATGTGATGATATTGTTAATGATAATAATGATTATAATAATAAGGATAATGATATTCCTTATGATAATAATGATGACAACAAAAATAATAATGAAGACAATGATAATATTTGTAATGATAGTAATAATGATAATAATAACGTTTTCATTATAACTATTATTATCAATATTATCCTCATTATCATCATTACCATAATCATTATCATATGTTATTACCAATATCAATGGCAATTAATCCTTTTCTCATCTTTATCATCACTATCACTATCTATATTATTAGTATTAGTATCGGTATAGATATTAGTAGATTTATATTGGTTTATTCTAAATATAAATATAAATATAAAGATATGAATATAAAATAAAATATAAATATAAATATAAATATAAATATAAAATAGAATAAAAATATAAACATAAATATAAATATAAATATATAAATACTAATATAAATATAAACATAAATATAAATATAGATATATAAATACTAATATAGATATATAAATACTAATATAAATATAATATTCATATCATATTTCCTATCAGTATTGGCAATAATAGTATCATCGTTCATTATTATTATTATTTTTATTAATAATTAAAATTGTGGTAATAAAAAGAAATATCTATACTATGAAAAGACATGAAAAGATAATTATAAATAGATAGATAAAGCCTTAACTAAGATATAGGTGAATAACTAACCAGTTTAAGATTATACTGTGTTATTATATTTTAGAATATAATGATATATGTTTAGATTATTCAAAAATAACGATAACATATGAATAATTAACCAGTGTAAGATTATGATGTGTTATAATAATATCTTAAAATATAATGATATATGGTGAATTCAGATTATTCAAAATTACGATATATGAATAATTAACCTGTTTAAGATTATGATGTGTTATCATATTTTAAAATATAATAATATATGTTTAGATTATTCAAAAATAACGATAACATATGTATAAGAAATATGTAAATTGAAAGGAATGAAAAAAAATATACGAGTTACAAGAAAAAGTGAATGTGTTCGTCATAAAAACGATCATACGAGCAGAAACCTGACTTATGATATTCGAAATTTTACTTAAAAGGCAGAGAGAGAAAAAGAAAGGCACAGAGAGAGAGAGAGAGTGAGAGAGAGAGAGGGGGGGGGGGAGGGAAGGAAGAGAGATAGAGAGAGTGAGAGAGAGATGGGGGGGGGGGGGAAGAAGGGAAGACAGAGAGAGAGAGAGAGAGGGGGGGGGGAGAAGGGAAGGAAGAGAGAGAGAGAGAGAGATGGGGGGGGGGAGGGAAGGAAGAGAGAGAGAGGGAGAGAGAGAGAGTGGGGGGGAAGGGAAGGAAGAGAGAGAGAGAGTGAGAGATGGGGGGGAAGAAGGGAAGGAAGAGAGAGAGAGAGAGAGAGAGGGGGGGGGAGAAGGGAAAGCACAGAGACAGACAGACAGTCAGACAGACAGACAGACAGACAGACAGACAGACAGACAGACAGACAGACAGACAGACAGACAGAGGCAGGCAGAGACAGAGAGAGACAGAGAGAGAAAGAGAGAGACAGACAGACAGAGAAAGAGAGAGAGACAGAAAAGAGAGAGAGGGAGAGAAACAGAGTGAGACGAACAGAGAGAGAGAGAAAGAGGTGGGGAGAAGGGAAAGAGGAAGAAATGTAACGTGGGACGAAGGGAGAGTGAATAAGTGAGAGAGAGAGAGAGAGAGTGAGAAGGAGGAACATGGGAAAGAGATCGAAAGATAGAAAGGGAAACGAAGGATATGGGAAAGAGATAGAAAGATAGAGAGAGAGATAAAAAGAGAGAGAGAAGAGAGGAGAGGGAAGGAGGGACAAATGAAGGGGGAGATACAGCAAGCAAAATAACATAACAATTAGATATAAAAGAGGAATTTCGTTTCCCTTATTATTTCACAGTCGCTATTCCTATTCGTTTTTTTTTTCCAAGCCTTGGTTTTGGTACAAAGTCTAAAATTACATGTTTACCATATGATTTCAGTCTTTATTCGTTTTATTTAAGACTTGTTTTTTAGTGTTTTATCTTTAGTTGTAAAATTACTAAAATTACTGTATTCCCAATCGTTTTTTCAAGACTTTTTTTAGTATTTTATCTTTAGTTGTAAAATTACTAAAATTACTCTATTGCCAATAGTTTTTTAAGACTTTTTAAAGTGTTTTATCTTTAGTTTACAATTTTTTTTACCAGCTCTACGTTCCACCGAAGTCAACTCTAGACTCGTGGTATATTTCGTCTCAGTCTTCCTCCAAAGGAACCAGCATATTCCGACTTCCATCACCGGAGGATCAGAATGCAGTCGTCCAAACCAAGGTCTTTTTTATCCGCTTTTTTTCATCCAAGAACCAAGTAACTAGGTCTTTTTTTTTTTAAATCTACCGAGCGAGTTTCTAGCAGCTGTTCTGAAAGTCTCGAGCAGGCGGTTGGAAACAGCTTCGAACCGTGGTTTGAGGAGGGAGTCGACTCTCCAAAGCGTTGTGTGCCATTCCGTTCTCTCAGAATTCTTGATGGGGTTTACGCTTATTTACTCGTTCGGTTACTCGGCTACCAAAAAAAAAAAACATTTACTAGTCTATTTACTCGACTCACTCACCTACTCAGCTATATTCACCTACTAATTCATTTACTTCATTCACTTACTCGTTCAGTTACTCAGCTACACAAAATTCACCTACTGATTTATTTACTCGATTCACTTACCTACTCAGCTATATTCACCTACTAATTCATTCATTCGTTTCACTCACCTATTCAGCTATATTCACCTACTAACTCATTTACTCTTTCCACTCACCTACTCAGCTATATACACCTACGAACTCATTTTACTCACGTACACACTAAGTAAGTTCACTCACCTATTCAACCTATATTCAATTTACTCACCTACTCAGTCCACGCACCTTCTCATCCTTCTCAACTCGCCTACTTACTCAATTTACTCTCCTACTTATACTCCCTTCCCGGTTCACCTGCTCAGTTATCAGCAGGAACGCTCGACAAAACGAACTACTTTATTTATTAAGAAAGAAAAAGTGAAAATCAGTATTACAGGTATGAGCCTTTGCGTGCACAGGTACGCTTGCTTGCTGTCATGTCAGCGGCACAGATGCTGGCAGTAATTGCAGGCACGGCCGGTGAGAGAACGTGTCTGTGAGTTCACTGTGGTATTTTGAGTACAATACAAGCGGTATTGATGGATTCGTCATGGGTAAGTTGTACATTAACATGGAAAAAAGGTGTGTATATATATACACATAGATATATATATGTATATATGTGTGCGTGTGTGCGTGTGCGTGTGTGTGTGTGTGTGTGTGTGTGTGTGTGTGTGTGTGTGTGTGTGTGTGTGTGTAGATAGATAGATACGTATATATGTAAAAATGTGTATGTGTATAAATTCATATAAATCGAATGATAGACCGATACATAGATGTTTGGATGCTCGCTCGTGTGTGTGTGTGTAAGCATGCGCGTGCGTGTGTTGCTACAGTAAGAAAAAAAAATCTGAACTACAAAAAGCGAAGGAATACATGGCCAATGCCGCCGAT
>NC_091582.1:16549047-16554047 GCF_042767895.1 Penaeus vannamei | reverse complement strand
GGTCCGAATCATGAAAAGGATTCAGGATTTTTTTTTAAGGATTACATTAATGAGATTGCATTATCTTTATTACCTTTATTACCTGGCTGAGTGCCTCTTGTTACTGGCATTATTGTTATTATCATAATCATCATTGCGTTTCATTATTATTGTTATTATCATTGTTTTTATTATTGTTATTATTATCATTACTGTAATTGTCGTTATTATTATTGCTATTATTATTATTCATTATTGTTATCTTTATTGTCATTGTTGCTATTATTACTATTGTCATTATTATCATTATTACCATCATTATACTGTTGCTATTACTTTTTGTTATCATAATTATTATCGTTATCACTATTGTTATTATTGGTAGTAGTAGTAGTAACATCATTATCATTATTATTATTAACATTATTATTTATTATTATCATTATTATCATAATCATTATCATTATCATTGTTGTTATTATCATTCGTATACCTAGTACTATAACAGTTACAGTATATGTTGCTATGTATATCAAATTACTATCTGTGAGTCTGTCTGTCTCTCTATTCATATATATATTTATCTGTCTATTCCTTTATCTGTCTGTCTGTCTCTATCCATCTATCTATCTATCCGTTTCAATCTCTGTTTGTCTGGTAGTATGCCCTAATTAGTGATAATTATGGCAAAAATGTTATTGATGTGATGTTGATTATCATTGTGAATCTTGATAGCAATACTGAAAATTATAGTAATAAGGATAAAGTTGATAATAATGATAGTAATAATGATAATGAGAGAAATGTTGATGATTATCATAAAGCAAACATAATGATGATAGCGGTATCAATGATAGTACATGATGAAGATTTTTAAAATTAATTTGCACTCAATTTGAGAGCATTATGTATATTTACTTCAGAAATAATTAAAGTATCATCTTTAAAAAAAATCTAATTTGTGTTACTGTCTTCAGTTTAACATCCTTCTATTTCTCTATTTATCTCTCGACATTAGACTCCATTTTGCATTTTGATTTTTTACAAGACTTTTCTTTTATCAATTTGTAACAAAAACAGCTGTTAGCCACTCTAAAAAAATAATAATAAATAAAAAATAATAATAAAATAAAAAAATCAGACAAACACTGTTATTACTATACGTCAAAAGTATAACACCATGAACTGAAAAAAAAAACTGTTTAAACTCTTCAAGCGGGTGTAAAACCTTGTTGTGAAGAAATAGTTTATGATTGTTAATTACAAGTGTAACATCTGAAGAGTGTTAAACAAACTTGTTTTAACATTTTCATTCTCTCACTTTCTCACACTGAACAAACTTCTTGCGTGAGTCAGTCTGTCTGAGATTTTACATGCACAAATTATGTTCTAGCGTGTTTTATCATTATGTGAATTTATGAACTACGTTTTCTTTAAACGTTTATGATAAAAAAGCAAATCTATAATTGATTTTTATAATATTTCTCCCAAATAGTTTTTGTTTCCGTCTCTCCTCCACTTTGCAAGACCAAACACTCATGTAGCACAAATTCTGTTCTGGTATGTTTTATAATTACGGGAATTTATAAACTATATATTTTTTCTATAAACGTTTATGATATACATAAGCAAATCTATGATTGATCTATGATATTTCTCCCACAAAGTTTATTTTTCTATCTAGCCTCCACTTTGCAAGACCAAATACTTACACTCATATAGTACAAACTATGTTCTGGTATGATTTATAATAATGGGAATTTGTAACCTATACTTTTTTCTATAAATGTTTACCATAAAAAACAAATCTATAATTGATTTTTTTATTATATTTCTCCCCTATAGTATATATTTCCATCTCGCCTCCACTTCGTAAGACTAAATACTTATACTCATATAGCACAAATTATGTTCTGGTATGATTTATAATTATGTGAAGTTATAAACTATATTCTTTGTTCTATAAACATTTATTATATAAAAAGCAAATCTATAATGGATTATTTAATTATATTTCTCACATCAATTATATAAAAAGCAAATCTATAATGGATTTTTTAATTATATTTCTCCCACATAGTATATATTTCCATCTCGCCTCCACTTCGTGAGACCAAAGACTCACACTCATAGCACAAACTATGTTCTGGTATGATTTATAATTATGGGAATTAAAAGCTATATTCTTTTTCCTGTAAACCTTTATGATATAAAACTAGCAAATCTATAATTGTTTTTTTATATCTCTTCCCGGATATATTTTATTTCTTATTTTTGTCTATTTTTCCATCTCGCCTCCACTTCGTAAGACCAAAGACTCACAGCAACGCACATCAGACGAAAGCAAGAACTACCACATACCTAAGAAAAACAAGTAGCAGTAAAAGACTACATGATGTGGTTCTGGACGGCCAGCGCTCTCTCTCTCTCCCTCATGGTATGTGATTGGCCGCGGGGTATGCTGGGACCTCTGAACACAAGGACTTGTCATGGAGAGTTCTAACATGAACCGTGAATCATTCATTTTCACTTTTTTTTCATTCTCGTAAATCTTTATTTCGTCTTATTATTTCTTGTTCTTGTTTATGTGTTGTTTTGTGAATCTTTATTTCGTCTTATTATTTCTTGTTCTTGTTTATGTGTTCTTCTTTTTGTGAATCTTTATTTCGTCTTATTATTTCTTGTTCTTGTTTATGTGTTCTTTTTATGAATCTTTATTTCGTCTTATTATTTCTTGTTCTTGTTCTTGTTTATGTGTTCTTCTTTTTGTGAATCTTTATTTCGTCTTATTATTCCTTGTTCTTGTTCTTGTTTATGTGTTCTTCATTTTGTGAATCTTTAATTCGTCTTATTATTTCTTGTTCTTGTTCTTGTTTTTTTTGTGAGATTTAAAGATATTGCTGTTTTTGTTCTAAAGCTATTCGGGGTTTTGAAGATATAGAATTAAAAACGTTTATCACTATGTTCTGGAAAAAAAATGTTTGAGGTTCACATGAACAACGCACGCGTACATGTGTAAACGTGGGTTGGTACGAGGTACAAAAGCATGTACACGCACGTTTTTGTGTGCGTGAGTCAGTAAGCAATTGCGTCTCTACATGTGTATATCGATTGTATGTATGTATGTATGTGGTGTGTATCCGACCACGTGTGTGTTGGCGGTCAGTGTGCGTATGTATGTATCTGTAAGTGTCTGGATTAGCATTTAGATTTGCTTGACACATGTGCGTATGGCAGTTTCATCATGATTGTGTATATGCCTTTGCATGAATACGTATGTGTGTGTGTGTCTGTGTGTGTGTCTGTGTGTGTGCGTGTGTGTGTGTATGTGTGTGTGTGTGTGTGTGTGTGTGTGTGTGTGTGTGTGTGTGTGTGTTTGTGTACGTGTGTGTGTGTTTCCGTGTGTGCGTGTGTGTTTGTGTGTGTGTGTGTGTGTGTGTGTGTGAGTGTGTGTGTGTGTGTGTGTGTGTGTGTGCGTGCGTGCGTGCGTGCGTGCGTGCGTGCATGCGTGCGTGCGTGCGTTTGTGTGCGCGCGCGCCTACATATACACAGTATAAATCTAATACTCTATTTCTTTTTACTTTCGTCTCCTTCAGATATTATCCAACGAGGATTGGCGGGCAGTAAGTCTACGGAAGAACACCTCCTGGTTCCAGTGACGACCCACACTCGCACTAAACACAGAGAACAACAGTTTTTGCCGAATACATCTCACCAGAGGTTTGTAGCTGACGGAACAGACTGACACACAGAGCCATCACAACACCATAGTTCCACAACCCATTATAAGCGAATATACTACATAATGTGCTACACGATCTCTGGACCTGAACTTGAATCCACGTCTACACTGAATTATCTTTATTGTTATTATTATCCTCCTCATCATCACCATTTCTATTGCTATCTTTATTATTATCATTATTATAACTATTACCAAGCGATTCTAAAACGAATAGAAACATTATTATAGAAATAGCCTGATCTGCTGATGACCCCTCCGGCTATGCTGAGGTAAATGAATGGGAAATTAATAACATATTTCAGCGAGTACAGCGAGAGTGGAATTCTTACAGTGTACTTACTTACACTGTACTTCGACTCAGCTCTCAGGCACCAGGGAATTCACTTCTGAATAATTCTATACTGTAGACTAAGCCTATCGCAAAGAGTCATTTCAAAAAGTTTAATCTTGCTTGTGGCTGAATAATGACAAACTTATTATTTCCCCGACCTTCCTGTCTGTGTAAAGGACTTCACAGGATAATTCTGGGTGTATATATATAGCATACATGTCTGTCTTTCGGTTCTCCCCTTGACTGTATGCACTCCCAGGGTCGCTGAAGTTGTAGCTCTGTTTTGCAGAATGTTTAGCAGACTCACATTCAGGCACACGAACTGCATTTCTTGATCTCTTGGTCTTGCAAAGAGGCGTCGTTCTTGAGCAACTATCTAATTTTGGTATTCAAAGAAAGCTTTTACTTTGTATGTATTCTCGGCAAGGGCTTGGTTGGCAACAGCTTGGTAAAACAAGGTACTTACACTTTGCCAATAGGATTTAATTACTGTTTACGAAAGATTGCTACATAACAAATACCACATATAATGTTAAGGCAATTACATTAATACCTTATTACAGAGTTTCAAAGACAAATGAAAAAAATAGGGAAGACAACGAAGTGAAATATTGCATGTGGCGTTTTATTCCACGAAAAAGACACTATTCCTTTATGATATTGCAGAGATATGCCTTCGAGATCACCCATGAGCATTTTGAAATCTTGAGCAATAGATATGCCTCCCACACTGACGGTTCCTTGCACTCTAAAATCAGACCAAGGTGCGTTCGTGTTGTGTATGAAAATTAGATTTAGCAAGAGCGAGTTTATGAGTATACTACGCAGACTGAGTACTTATAGTAACAAAATTTTTATTGAATCAAGGCACTTGAATTTACTTCTGCAACGCATTTCTTATCTCCAGGCACTGAACTCTCGATACAAGGTACGAGAAATATTGCA
>NC_091582.1:16529047-16546547 GCF_042767895.1 Penaeus vannamei | reverse complement strand
TCGGTGTTAATGTAGCCCCACGAGAAGGTGCCGTCGGCGTTCTGGTGCGACCACGACCTCAGGATCTTGACCTCGGGCTCCTTGCGGCCGCGGGGCGTGTCGTCGGGCTGGAGGCTGAAGTCCCGGTCGATGCTAGCGAGGGGGATGTTCTGGCGGCGGGGCGGCGGAGGGCGGCTGGGGGCGGGCTGGGGCTCGGGGCGGCGCGGGGCGGGGGCGGGGAGCGGCCTGAACACGGGGGCCGACGTGGGGGGAGGGGGAGGGGGGGCGCTGGCGACCACGGGGTTGGGCAGGAGGGCGATGTTCTGGTCGAAGTCATCCACGTACACGTAGTCGTAGTCTGGAGCGGCGGTGGTTGGGGGCGGGGGAGGGGGTGGGCGGGGGGCGGCGGGGCGGCCCCTGCGAGGAGCACCGCTCGGGCGCCCGATCCTTATGGGCCCATCGCCGAGGGGGGCAGTGGAGGCGCGCGGGCGGCCGCGGATGCCCCGGCGAGGGTTCTGCTGGCTGATGACGACGCCGATCACGACGGCGAGCACTAACTGCGGACGAAGGAGACAACACGTTAGAGAACACGAAAGAGAGGGCAAGGGAACAGAAGGAAGGAAAAGGGACTCAACCACAGCCCTGTCCCGCCCTGGCTTACCAAGAGGGCGTAGGCGCCGATGAGGACCGCCGTCTGCACCCCCGCCATCCCCGCGCCGCGCTTGTGCCGACTTCGCGCGTCGCGCAGGGGTGGGGGGAGAGGCGGAGGGAGGCTGGGCGCCGGGCTGGGCGCGAGGGCGGCGCTCGTCACCGGGGCGCAGCGCGCCGGCGCGAGCGTGAGGGCGTTCAGCACCGGCGTCTGGACCTTGGAGAGTGCGGCGCGCGACACGGGCGTCTCCACCACTACCACGGGCGGGAGGTCGACCGTCCTGATGTGCGGCGGCAGCGGCGGCGGCGGCGGGATCCTGCCGTTGCTCTGCGTCTCCTTGGGCGCGCCCCTGGCATCCCGCCGCTGGATCTTCCCGTAGAGGAAGGACACGTTCTTCTTGAAGTCGCGGGCGAAGTCATGGCCGCGAGACGAGATGGAGTCCTGCGGCTTGCCGATCTGGGACGACCTGAGGGGATGCGTGCGCTTCAGGTCCTCCGACGGGATGGGGGCGTGGATGTGGCAGTGGTGGCAGGACGAGGCATCTTGAAGCGGCATCCCCGCCTCCCGCGCTGTCTCTGGCCGGCGCTGAAGAAGGCGTGGAGGGAGGCTCTCACATCCCACGCAACCACCTCTTGGCACCAGCGAATCCCGGGGCGCTACTGACGGCGGCTGACGACTCGAGCTGACGTCCGCCTCGGCTACTCCATCGCCTTGGGACTCCTCTCCCGATTGGAAAACATTTCCGCGGCTTTCATAGTTACACAATCATCCGTGAATCCGAGGTCACGGTGAGGTCATTCCATCCTCCGCGAAGGTCAGTATATCCTCAAGACGTTATCCTTGGTCACAGTATCAGCGGGAACGATTCTCTCAACACACGTTCATTCTCTATTCTTTTTCGCATTTAGGAAGAGTCATCGTAGCTTTACGGACACCTAAACACAAACACACCATTTCGTTACAAAAGAAAGAACTCACGAAACCTTAAAGAAACAGCGAATCACTCGCACTTCGATACGTCACCGAGCGCCGACCGCAGCGCCGCGCTTTCAGTAGGAATGCGGAACAGAGAGCCCCGACCCAGCTGCGGCGCCGGTCGAGATCTCGCAGCCGAACACTTAACACAAATCACACTAAACACGTCGTCCTTCAGATCCCCCGGAGGTGATTCGACGTCTTAAGATACACAATGGTTCCTCGCACAGTTCACCGGAGACAAATTACTGCTTTAAAAAACACACTCAAGCTGCTATTGGCATGAACAGTGACGGGGCAGGCGACGGGCCAAGCACCAGAAGCAGCTTCAGCAACAACTGCTTTCACTCACAGCTTGCATCACCACGCAGGTACTCCCCCCCCCTCCCCGCAGCCTCTCCCCCATGCCCTCACACGGGAAAATCGAATTTTAATGCCCATTTATGCCTCGGTGTAATACAGAGCACCGTGTGAACATCCACCTCCAGCTATAACGGGAAAAAGATTTGCATCGTCTGAACAAACCCAAGTGTGAGTGGAATAAATTTTCCCATGAAAAGCACGAAGCCCTCGGATAAATGCTGCAAGAAGGTGCATGTGACACCCACGCCCACGTCAACACCCACCCACCCACCCTAACCCCCCCACCCCAGCCCCCTAGATACAACAACCCGCCCCATCACTTGCCGTCTAAGTGTACGCTCGCGTGCCTGTGTCTCTGTGTACCTGCCTGTCTCACGTCCCGACAGTCGGTAAACAAAACGAAAATAAACAAAGAAGAGAGAAGAAACAAGGCATTAATAAAGACGGGAAAGACGGAGAGAAGAGAAACACGGAGAGCACGGTGGAGATTGCGACACAAGGATGTCTCGGTGTGTTAAGATTAAGCGTTCTATATAACGGTCACGAAATGAAAGTTAATCATGTGAGAGAAAATGTTTAAGCTCGTGGTATCTGTAATACGACAAGAATGATTACCAGCGAAGAATCGTGACGCTTTTGATAGATCATAACGTATCAATAATTAATGGAAATAACGCTTTGTTTCCCTCTAAAAGTAATAATAACAACCCGAAAATATCATATTCTAATCACCTTTTCTTTAAGTCTTTTTCAAAATAAGAAATACATCGCACAGACGCCATAAACGTATATCAAGTTATTCTCGAAACACAGGTGCTCCCTCATGCACTGTTTGCGCAGGCAGTTGGCAGTTGTATTTGCACGTCTGTCTCTGCTTAATCAGCTGACTAGCGTGTTTACCTATTCAAAGCAGGCGTGCCACTCGTTCTCAGCTAAAAAAAAAAAAAAAAAAAAAAAAAAAAAAAAAAAAAAACGTTCTGAACAAACGTCAGTGAACTTGTTATCTCTAATAAGTTTGTTAAGCCAGTTTCAGTCTGAGATTGTTGAGTTCAGATGCTGGTGATTTGGTGGCGGGGTGCACGCTAGGCTAATTATGAATTTAAATACGGTGTGAGAAAAGGAAGGCTTATTTTGATTTCAGGTTTTGGAGGGAGAGACAGGAAGGGGGGTGGTGGAGAGAGAGGGAGGAAGGGAGAGGAAGAGAGGGGAAAAGAGAGAGAGAGGGAGGGGAAGAGCGAGAGAGGGGGAGTGAAAGAGACGGAGAGATAGACAGATGAATAGACAGACAGACACAGGGCCACCGACACACCGGATGGAAGGAATGACCCTTAAAGAGACCGAGGAGGATGACACAAAAAAACAGAAAAGGAGAGAACAAATACAGGAATAACAGAAAGCAACGCCCTTCCCCCTCCCTTCGCCCCTCCCCACCTTTCCTCACCCCCCATCCCTTCAATCTCCACCCCTACCCCTCCCCTCCCCTTCCCCCATTCACCTGTCACTCTCCCTCTCTCTCTCTCTCTCTCTCTCTCCCTCTCTCTCTCTCTCTCTCTCTCCCTCTCTCTCTCTCTCTCTCTCTCTCTCTCTCTCTCTCTCTCTCTCCTCTTCATCCTTTCCTCCATCCACTTCCAACGTAATTCAAGAGTTTCCTTTATACAATCCCCTTCGAGTTGCGACCAAACCTGTCCGAGAGGCCGTTCCAGTCGCTTTGAAAAGGTGTCTGAATGCATTTATGAGTGCCAGGTTATCCAGATCGAGTTCTCTTTGACAGGAGGATCAGTGGGCGGTTTCAGCGAGTCGAGAGCGTGGGTGGAGGTTGTGGGTGGATGGGGGGAGGGGAGGGGTGGAAGGGAGGGAGGTAGGAGGGGGAACCGGCAGACATTTGGAATAAAAGGTTGAATAAGAAAAAAATAATTAAAAAAAAAATGTAACATTATCCAAACAATCGTAGTGAACCCTTTTTTTTTTTCTTTTTTTTTTTACCTTAAATTCTCGGAGCGTGTTCTTACATGCCTTGGATGAGGGGGAGGGGGGATGAGGAGGGCAAAGGGGAGCTGAGGGATTGAAGAAGTGGGGAGTGAGGGAGGCTGAGGCAAAGAGGTAAGAGGAGAGGGAGATTAATGGGTTGGCACAGAAACGAAAGAAGGAATTAGATGAAGGACTAGAGAATGAGAGGTTTGAGTCTATAGGATAAAGGATTATAGACTGAGGTTGAAGGGTTGAGAATAATGGGGTAGAAAGTGAAGGAGGCTAAAGGATAAGGGATTAAAAAAGGGTTAAATGAAATCGAGGTCGAGAGGTTGGGGTAAAGGGACTGGAAGTGAGGGAGGCAGAAGCATACAGAAAGGAGATGTAGAAGACGAGGTTGAGAATTTGTGATAAAGAAGTGGGAAAAGGGAGGTGTAGAAGACGAGGTTGAGAATTTGGGATAAAGAGATGGGAAATAAAGAAAACTATATCTACACAGAGGTGAAAGACGTTGAGAATTTGTGATAAAGCAGTGGGAAAATAAAGGAAACTATACCTACACAGAGGGAAATGAGGTTGAGAATTTGTGATAAAAAAGTGGGAAGAAGGAAGTGTAGAAGACGAGGTTGAGAGGTCGGGATAAAGAAGTGGGAAGAAGGAAGTGTAGAAGATCGAGGTTGAGAATTTGTGATAAAGAAGTGGGAAAAGGGAGATGTAGACGATTGAGGTTGAGAATTTGTAGTAAAGAAGTGGGAAGAAGGAAGTGTAGAAGACGAGGTTGAGAATTTGTGATAAAGAAGTGGGAAAAGGGAGGTGTAGAAGACAAGGTTGAGATTTTTTTTATAGAGGTGGGAAGATAAAGGAAACTATACCTACACAGAGGTAAAAGAGGTTGTGAATTTGTGATAAAGAAGTGGGAAGAAGGAAGCGTAGAAGATCAAGGTTAAGAATTTCGGATAAAGAAGAGAAAAAAGGGAAATGTAGAAGGCTGACGTTGAGAATTTGGGATAAAGAAGTGGGAAGAAAGAAGTGTAGAAGATCGAGATTGAGAATTTCGGATAAAGAAGTGGGAAATAAAGGAAACTATACCAACACAGAGGTAAAAGAAGTTGCGAGGTTGTGATAAAAAAGTGAGGAAAGGGAAATGTAGAAGACTGACGTTGAGAATTTGGGATAAAGAAGTGGGAAAAGGGAAATGAAGAAGATCGAAGTTGAGAATTTGGGATGAAGAGATGGGAAGAAGGAAATGAAAAAGATCGAGGTTGAGAATTTCGGATAAAGAAGTGGGAAAATACAAGAAACTATACCTACACAGAGGGAAATGAGGTTGAGAATTTGTGATAAAGCAGTGGGAAAATACAAGAAACTATACCTACACAGAGGTAAAAGAAGTTGCAAGGTTGGGGGTAAAAGGGTACGAGGTGGCTTGGTGCTGCAGCGACCTGACCCAATTCTGACCCAAATGCTAGTCGTTCGTTGTATCGCATTTGCATCTCCCCTTCACATCGTTCGGTCGCTTTTCCCTTGACATTCTTTCCTTCTTCTTTCTCTCTCGGAAGAAGAAGAAGAAAAAAAATGTCTCTCTTTAAGAAAAAACAGGTTCTGATTAGATCCTGAGTAAGTGCTCTGGTGATTAAAAAGATTAGGAAAGATGACGGGCGGTTTTATTTTGGGGGGAAATGGGTGTTTTTTTGTTGTTGTTGTTGTTGTTTTTTGTTTTTTGTCTTTTATTACATTCCTTGTACTGCATCTTGTCTTCCTCTCCCTTCACCTTCGTATGCCCCTCCCCTTCCCCTTCCCCCCTCCCCTACCCTGTCCTCCATCCCTCGCCCCCCCTGTCGCTTCTAACTACCTATACGACCTTCTTCTTCTTCCTCTCCTCCGTCTTCTTCTTCGTCTTCTTCTTTTTATTCTTCTTCTTCTTCTTCTTCTCCTCCTCCTCCTCCTCCTCCTGCTCCCCCTCCTCCTCCTCCTCCTCCTCCTCCTCCTCCCCCTCCCCCTCCCCCTCTCCCCCTCTTCCTCCAAGAACATGATCTACCCCCCTCCCCCCCCCCAATGCCCTTTTCCTCCAGTGCACAAACAACTTAAGAATACAGTAGGCTTTGGCACACTCCATTACCTACTACTGTCTCCATATGTTTGGTACTTTTATCATTATACTTCGAACAATTCTTTTCTAAAATCTATATCGTGTTTTTTTAAGAGTAAGAGCACATATTTTATAGTGTTTTTTCTTATCGTTATATACCTTTAAGTTCGTGTTATTACTCGAAGAAGAAAGGAAGTGTTCAGGAGTGATCAGTTTTCCTGATTCGGTGTTCAATTGTTTTATTAAGAGCGGAACATTTTGGTCACGGTCGAAGCGATTCAACCTCCAGTTTTCGTTTTTTTGGCTGACTCACTAATTTCCATGATGTGAACGAATTTTTTACACGTTTTCCCGCCGTTTCCTTCGTCATTTCGCTTTCTAAACGGCCGATTGTACACCTATGATCGATGATTTCTGAACAAAACTCCCCCAAAGGTGTTGCATATTGTTCCAAAGACATCGGGTGTTGCGCCAACGTCCCGAAAAGGATCGTTCAGTTTCACTTTTCACTCGCAGCTCGTGGCTTCGTTCGGTCACGCGGCGGCGCTTGGTCAACAAAACCCACTCGTATTTGCCTCCTCGTTTTCGTTCATAAAAATGGCCGAACTTGTCCGTTTCTCCTCAGTCATGGTTGAAAGGGAGGCTGTTGTTTAAATGCTCGATCATTTTGCTCCGTTCTCTTAACTCTTCACTTTCCTTATCACTTTATCTCTTCCCATCGCTTCGTTTTCGGTTCATTGGTTGTACTATTACGCAAATTAGCTTCTTTTTCAGGTTTGAAATTATGTAAATGAATGATCTATTTTCTACTAATACGTTTATACGCCACTGATTAAGCTTAATAAACACCATAAGCTTAAGTAGAGTTATTATATTTGCAACTTATAACAAACACTATACACACTGGAATACAGACACAGCAATACACACTAATATTAGTTTATATCTATCAACACGTTCACGATACACTGATAATACATCCCTATTACACATGGTTCACTGTCATCCCCGCACGTGACAGCCATGGCACTCCCCGGTGGCACTGATCAAAGACTAAACTCACTCGCTACAGAATACCCCGGACGCACCTCTCCGTAAATATCCACAAATGTCAACGTGTCACAGCAGAGAAGTAGAAAAAAGGGGAAAAAGGGAGTGATTCGTAACACAGGAGTAAGGAGTTGCTTCTCGGACCCGCCTGCCTCTCCCTCTCACACGCTCGCGACTGGGTCTCTCCCTCCCTGGCTCTCGGGGTGCCTCGGCCATCCCCAGGCTCAGGGGGTGAACTTTAGCCGATGCAGAGCAGGGAACCGAAACGCCTCCCCCCCTCCTCTCCCTGCTCCCTCCCCCTCTCCCTCTCCCCTGCCCCTCTCCCCTCTCCCTCACCCCTCCCCTTCTCCCCTCCCCCTCTCCCTCACCCCCCTCCTCCAGCACCGCCTACCTCGTCCACCTTTCATAGGTCAGAAGTCTTAATGACACCCCCTTCCCCCCCCCCCCCCCCCCTGTCGTCAGGGTCACTCGCCAAGGGTTCAAGGGAACACAAATATTTGGGCGAAAGACGTGGTGGGCGCCGCCAAACGACCATGCCCTCGATCTATAAATATCTATATCTTCTTCCTCCACCTATCTATCTATTTCTCCGTCTCAGCCAATTAGAAATAAACCACAGGAGTAAGGAAGACTGTCGGGAGAGGGTAGTGGGCACGGGCCGTCCGCCGCTCTGGGTATGCGTGAGGAACAGGCCAGAAAATGATATATATCCACACTTCTTGTAATTGCCTTTGGTCATAACGGTGAAATGTTGGATGGGGGGGGGGGGCGGGCAGCCTTGACAGGTGGGCCTCCTTGGCGAGAGAGACTGGAGGAATCGGAACCTTGTATGGGTTCGGAAAGAGGTGTTCAATTATAGATACCCGAAGCCATTTTGGGTTCCTTGGTTCGGAAAGAAGAAGAAAAAAAGTGCGGTTGGGTTTTAAATTGTTTTCTGGGGGGAAAAAAAGTATTTCTGGTCAAATTGCTCTGAATCTGGAATTTCCTGAACTATTGTGTGCCATAAAAAAGAGAGTTTAAAATGGTACTTTCCTTAAAAATGGATAAACTTTAATGCATTTTGTGATAGTCCAGAAAAGACAATAGTTATTATGCGGAAAATGTGACCCCGTGACATGCAGTGAACAAGCTGAATCACAAAGAATTAATGTCAAATTGGTGATACTATTTATCGTCTTATTGTTTGGTAATCAGGTCAGACATGACCACTGCATCGCCGCCAGTCACGTGACCAGCCGTAACACCTGCCAACACCCTCCCAGGCACCAAGTCTGTTATGCATGACAACTCTGCCTTCCGAGCTCTCTCTGCGTCATGCGAGCTCTCCCTTTGCGCGGGGTAAACTAATGGCACGCTCGAGGGGTCGAATTCCCTTGCTCCGAGTCCGAACCCGCTGCACGTGGCGAAACCGCTGCGGCGTGAAAGGCGTTCGCGAGCGGCGTCCGCGCGCGCGCCAGCTGCCCCCCGAAAGCTGTAATTGTTGCGACACTTTGATCCGCGTTTTAATCCGTCCGAGGAGCTTTGGAACGGACGTCGGTCTGTCTATAACGGATGACGTTAAAAAAGGCTTTTCCTTGACTGCGGTTTCATTTACGACTCGAGACGCCCGCACGCCCGCAAGCCCCCCGCCGCCGCCCGCTTCCTCGTGGCGTTTGAGGTCATCGAGTCACACGGGCGGCGTTGACTCTCTACGCCCGCACTGCGCATGAGCTTTAAGCCTGATCGCTTCGAACTTCTGGAGTTAAGTGGCTTCGTTCCTGAGACATGTAGATTTATGTAGATTTATGAACAAAAAAAAGAAAGGTATTGAGTATTGATTTGTTGAATTCTTTGTTGTGTAGATTTGTAAATACGAAAGCAAAGGTGTTTCTGAACAAAAAAAGAAATGTATTGAGTTTTGATTTGTTGTTTCTTTGTTGTCTAGACTTGTAAATATGAAAGCAAAGGTATTTATTTCATTCGATCTATCTATCCTCTTATACTGTAGACTTATAAAAACAAACACGAAATAAATCAAGCTCCTAGTTCCGGCATTGCAACATATTTTTCAGAAACTTCTCGGCTGGAAAGCAACGTTGCCACACACTCAAAGATGCAACACGAGAATGAGATCACACAGACGTCTCTAAAAACAAGTTCGCTGAACGGCCCTGAGTTTCCTCCACGACCGATGTCTCGAACAATCATATTTTCCCTCGGATCCCTTACCCGACACACCTAAGTCTTTCCCTTACTCGACACGTCTAAGTCTTTCTCTTCATTCTTTGGTGCTACAAATTGTTATTCTATTTCCTGTTCTGTTTTGTGATGATAGTCTTTTTCTAGATCTTTTTTAAGGCTCTTTCTCTTCATTCTTTGAGGCTACAAATTATTAATCTATTTCCTGTTCTGTTTTGTGGTGATAGTCTTTTTCTAGATGGTTTTAAAGGCTCTTTCTCTTCATTCTTTGGTGCTACAAATTATTATTCTATTTCCCGTCGTTTTGTGGTGATGGGTCTTTTTCTAGATCTTTTTTAAGGCTCTTTCTCATTCTTTGGTGCTACAAATTATTATTCTATTTCCTGTCGTTTTGTGGCGATAGTCCTTTTCTAGATGGTTTTAAAGACTATTTTTCCTTCTGAGTTAAAGAGGAATTAGCATAATTTTCCCCCTTTCTTTATGGTGTCTGCAGTAAGCTCATGTTGGACCATGAGCTAAAGCGGTCTTATATGCTGACCTAAATCCGTAAATGATACATTGCATATTCTCTTACCCTTCCAGGTCACCTCCTCCTTCCTTTCCTTTTTTCCTTTTTCGTTCCTCTGTCTCTCTTTTTCTCTCTCTCTCTCTTTTCTTCTCCCTTTCCTCCTCTCCGTCCCTCTCCCCTTTTACCGTCCTCTCTCCCTCTCCTTTCTAGACATTCCATTTTCATCCTTCTATCTCTCCTTCTCTCCTTTCTTCTCCCTTTCCTTCGTCTCTCTCACCTTTTACCGTCCTCTCTCCCTCTCCCTCCCTCCAAGACACTTCATTTTCATCCTTCTATCTCTCCTCCTCTCCTTCTCTCTTTTCTTCTCCCTTTCCTCCGTCTCTCTCCCCTTTTACCGTCCTCTCTTCCTCTACCTTCTAGACACTCTCACTGCCCTGCTTCCCTCTCCGAAGGCGCTCACTCTCACTTTCATGCCTTGCTCTCCTTCTCCCTCCCCTCCCTCCCCTCCCTCCCCTCACCCCTTACAAGACACGCTCTCACTCTCCTTGGTCGTTATTCTTTTCTACTTGTTTTTCTCCGTCTCTCCTTCACTTCTCACTTCTTTCCTTCTTCTCACCGTCCCTCCCTCCCTTTCTCCTTTTTTCCCTTCCTTCCGCCGTCCCTCTCTGCTTCCCTCCCTCCCTCCTAACCTTCCTCCTTCCTACTACTTCCTTCTTCTCTCCCTCCCTCCTTCCGTCCCTCCCTCTCTCACTCCCTCTTTCCGTCCTTCCTACCCTTCCTCATTCCCTCCCTCTCTCCCTCCCTCTCTCCCTCCCTCCCTCCCTTCCATCCCTCCCACCCTCCCTCCCGCCCCTCACCCCTTTTTCCACGCCTAAAAATCCATTAGCGCCCACAAACGGGTCGCCTCCCCCGCCCACCCATTTGCCGCCCGCGTTAAATGCATGATACCGCCGCCCACATACCCAACGCGACCACGCCCACGCCCTCGCCCTTTCCCGCAACACGATAAGAACCGTGACGCTGTGGGCGCTGTTTCAAGCTTAGTCACGAACGCTGGAAATGTCACTATGTAGAGTTCTTTCTGTGTTTTTTTTTTTTTTTTTGTCGCTGTTTAATTCTCTCTCGGTGTCTCTTTCTTTATCGCTCTTTCTCGTTGCCTTTTGTCTAATTCTCTCTCATTCTGGTTGTCTATCTATTAATCTATATATCTATATCTATCTATCAATCTGTCTATCATTCTGTCTATGTATTTATCTATCTATATCTATCTATCTATCTTTCTTTCTATCTATCTATCTATCTGTATATACATATCTATCTATCTATATCACTGTCTTTCTGCCTCTCTCTCCATCCCTCCCTCGCCTTCTCTTTCACTCTCTCTTTATTCTTATATAATTTTTTCACTCCTTACGTTTCTGTTTCATGAGTTAATCTCTTTCTTTTCCCTCTTTTTTAGGTCCTTTCCGTCATGTTTCGTCCATGTTTCTTTTGTGCTTATTACCATAAATCGTGCAATGAGCGAATTTCAAAAAGTCATATTTCAGAGAAAGTGGTCGTTAAAAGTTTAGTAAAAGTAGGCTTATCCAAGAAAAAAAGATGGAAAATACACATATTCCAGTAATAAATCTGAATTTTGATATTAAATGATATATTAAAAAACAAATTCCAGTAATAAATCTAGATCTTGATATTAAACGAAATATTAAAAAAAAACATATTCCAATAATAAATCTAGATCTTAATTATGAATACGGTTCTAGATCTTAATATTAAACGATATATTTAAAAAAAAACCTATTCCAATAACAAATCTAAATCTTGATATTAAACAATGTATTAATCAACGAGTTTACATCAAGACAACGATTTGCTCTCACTGTCAACAAGGTTGCCATTTCCCTGTTGACTGAACGCCCCTTCGCCCTTACGGAGACGCGGTTCACCAATTTCCATCTGTAACGGAAATGCCAGGGACGGAAAAAGTGGTGACCTTGAACATTTATCTATCTATCTATCTGTCTGTCTGTCTATCTATCTATCTGTCTATCTATCTGTCTATCTATCTGTCTGTCTGTTTATATATCTATCTATCTGTATATCTATCTGTCTATCTATCTATCTGCCTGTCTATCTATCTGTCTATCTATCTGTCTGTCTGTCTGTCTATCTGCCTGTCTATCTATCTGTCTATCTATCTGTCTGTCTGTCTGTCTATCTGCCTGTCTATCTATCTGTCTATCTATCTGTCTGTCTGTCTGTCTATCTGCCTGTCTATCTATCTATCTGTCTATCTGTCTATCTATCTGTCTGTCTGTCTATCTGTCTGTCCGTCTATCTATCTATCTATCTATCTGTCTGTCTATTTATCAATCTGTCTGTCTGTCTATCTATCTATCTATCTGTCTGTCTGTCTATATATCTATCTATCTGTATATCTATCTGTCTATCTATCTGTCTATCTATCTATCTGTCTATCTATATCTATCTATCTATCTATTTATATCTATCTATATCTATCTATCTATCAATCTATATCTATCTATCTATCAATCTATCTGTCTAATCTATCTATCTATCTATATCTATCTATCTATCTATCTATCTATCTGTCTGTCTATCTATCTATCTATCTATCTATCTATCTATCTATCTATCTATCTATCTATCTATCTATCTGTCTAATCAATCTATCTATCTATTTATATCTATCTATATCTATCTACCTATATGTATCTATCTATCTACGAAACGGAAATGCCAAGGGCGGGAAAAACAGCGACCTTGATCATTCAGTCACACTTTTATTGTTTATTTTGACAAATATTTATTTATCTATTTGTTGTTTTTATTTTCGGAGGCAGTCACGCCCTGTCGGTTGGCGCATGACACCTTGTGGTCGGTTGGATTTTCTTCCGTGCCAAATACAGGGGTTCGGATATATATATATACTTTCGGTTTTTTTCCTGTCAGTGCTGGAAACACCCGAACGAAAATCTTTTTTTTTTTTCTTTTTTTTTTTTTTTAACCCTCCTGTATTGACTTTCACTGTCAATTTATTCCCCGGCCATTTATAGCAAGCGTCGAGTCGAGTCACATCATCTCGACCTTTCACGCACACGTCACACCTAGCATCAGAAACTACACGATCTATGTAGATCTAGCACCAGAAACTACACGATCTATGTAGATCTAGCACCAGAAACTACAAGAGCTATGTACACCTAACATCAGCAACTACACGATCTATGTACACCTAGCATCAGAAACTACAAGATCTATGTACACCTAACATCAGAAACTACACGATCTATGTACACCTAACATCAGAAACTACACGATCTACGTCCGGCATAATCTAATAAAAACAAAAACTAATTATTTCCCTGCGTCAAATAACTCGCCGTGATTCCATTCTGACAACTATAAAAATGCATAATTTTGAAATTGATAAAGAGCGCTGGAGAGACGACTGACACACAGACCCAGGAAATCGAGAAATAACCGGCGTAAGTGTTGTTTTTCTAACCGCATCTGCGAAAAGGTCACGTGAGTGCTCTATGTTAATTGGCCCGAGGCTAAAATCTACTGCCCCTACCCCCCACCCCCCCTTAACCCCCCCATCCCTAAAAATAAATACCGCGAATTAGGTTTTGAGACGAAAATACACTCGTTTGCGTCAACTATGTATTACAGTTAATATATATTTTCTCCTTTCGGTGCCTTGCTTTATATATCCGAGTTCTTACGGCATGCAAAAGCCTTACGCAATACAAGTTCTCGTCTGGCCATAAGTTGCGTAGGTCCCTGATATCGAAAGGTTTCTCGTTTGCGATGCGCAAGATACAACAGCCTGGCCGCCATTTTTTTTTCCCCGTCGAAGAACTCGGCTATCAGATGGTATTGCGGTCCATTCACCTGCGACATCGATAGGTGATGGCTCAGAAGAAAGGTTAAAGTCGGAAAAGAGGTTAATGGCGACGACCTCCTGCCCTCAAGAACGTTGTCACTGTGTTATTAACATCGGCATTGGCTCCCATCGAAGGTTAGTATCACCAACCCAAAATATCACTCAATTAGCATCACCCATCAAAGGAATCATTCCATTAGATATGATCGTTCCTAATTTCCAAGAATCCAATTTGAGGTTGACCCAAAAGAAAGCAAGAAGTCGTTAAATTTCCTCATTCGTAATGGCGGTTAACGTCACGTGCGCCACGTCTTTCCCGCCAATAAATTGCGCGGGAAAAGTAACCGCTAACGGATGGCGTGCTTTCTATTTTTTTGAATTTCTGTTTGTTTTGATTGACATTTTGCATCTAGGATACTGCTCTTTCGCTAAAGAACATTTTCTATTCTTTAATATCAATGGAAGTGTTGTTTTTTAATGTCAAATTACTAGAAGTATCGAGGCTTAATTACGGGTTGCATGTGTATAAGAACCACAACCCCTGGATATTGATTAATGAGCGTCGAGTGACTATGCAACGACTAAGAGTAAAAGTATAATTTGCAAACTTTCCTTTCCAACAATTCCCATGCGATAATCAACGAAAGATCACAAAAGGAAACAGAATATTGCGTCATCCAGACAGGCATAAAAGCACACGCTTTATCCTCAACCTGAACCTGAGAACGAAACAAAAAAAAAGACAAAAAAAAAATGGAAGGAAAATATATTCGGAGAGATGGAAGGCTCAGAGCGGGAAAGTCCCTTGTCGGCGCTGTTGAAACCTTTTTTTTTCTCTCTCTCTCTCTTTGTGTCTTCAGAAGGACCGGTTTTTTAGAGCGTTTTTTTTTTAAGCCACTTTCTTTTTTTCTCTTTCGAAGCGTCATCACTGTATCTGATGATTAGACTGAACCACGTGCGTATTTCTTGATAAGAAGAGTGTATGTGATGGTACGATAAGGGCGATTATGATAAAAAAAAAACAGTGAAAATTAAAAATACGTATATTATTTAATCATTAGAGCCATGAATACCTTTTCACTGTAGAGAGATTTAAAAGCCAGACAACGTTACAACTTGGTTTTGAATCTTATCACGGCCATGTAACGGTCAACGCTGCACGACCAGGTAATAATTAGAATATTCCTTTCATGAATTCCCATCAGCTGAGCACCACACCCCGGCCGCCCCAACCACCCTGAACTTGCGCCCGCTTGACCTTTGACCGCTCGTGACCTAGGTTAGTATATGTGTCTGTGCTCTTGCCGATTAAGCATCCGAACGCTTTGTTCCACAATGGGTGAAGCGCCTTTCATGACCGAGCCCATTAATACCAATTTCCCATTACTTTCGCCGCTACTGTTGGTCGCCCGGCTTTCGTCCACAGGGGGAAGGGGCGGGGAAAGAAAGGTTAGCGGTGAGGGCGTGGCGGGGAGAGAGAGTGGTGACCGTCCAGTTTTCAATAAGGGAAGCCACAAAAAAAAACTAACTTGCCCTCTCCCTCTCATCGAGATTCTAAAAATAGACTGGCGTTCGGAGCGCGAGGCCAGTCACGAGCAGGCTGGCGGGGACTGAAGGAAACTTAAATTTCGCAAATATGAACATTGGGAAAACTGATTACTTGTAAATTCAAGCTTCTGGATATTGAATTCTGTTAGTTTAACCATTTATAGATCAATAAATCCGTCAATCTTTAAATCTAAATCTATATTATTTAACTCGAACGCGCGATTCATGGATCATTCTGATTACTATGTTTGTATGACTATCCATTTATTCTTACACTTGGCAACCGCTGCTGAGGGTGCTGGTGCAGAGACCTTTAAACACGGGTAAGCGGTATGGTTTCATTATAGGGTTTTATGGCAGGTAATAAGCTGTTAGGGTGAACGTGTTTGAGGAAGATGACTATAAGGTTATAGCCAAAGAAAGCTTTGTTAACGCGTGTTTCCTAATTTCGGATAAAAAGCTATTTGTTCAAAGAATAGTATTGTTTAAGTATGACGAAGGGATGTTCAAAGCAAGACTAATTCATTTAAAAACAACATTTAAAAAGTTGGAAATATTCGAAAAATGTCACCCCCTAAAAAAAATGTACTTTCCCGCTTCCCGTTTTCTGTGACTCCACCCAGTCACGATATACCAGCGAGAATAACACGACCTGGTATATCGGCGCGTGTCGGGGAAGCGAGACGGCGGTTTGCGGGCGTTTGTGTGGGCGTAGCGTATGACTGCAGTGTCCGGCGAGGCGAGAAAAGGGCGTTTGGAAAGGGTACATGACAAGGACGCGCTCAAGCAGAAAACAAAAATGGCTGACGCGAAGGTATGCATGAGAGTCTTTTTAAAGAAATTGGTATTTGTAAAATTATTTTGTCTGTAGAAATTAAACGAGACATCATAAAACCAGCTGAAATATCAGATAACCCTTGCAAAAATATGCAAAGGTTTCCAAATACCAAGAGTTGGTGCAAAAATACGAGTAGATTTTTTTTGCACGAACTTTGGCGAAGGAATTTAATAGGACTATATATATATATATATATATATATATATATATATATATATATATATATATATATATATATTTTTTTTTTTTTTTTTTTTTTTTTTTTTTTTTTTTTTTTTTTTTTTTTTTTTTCTAAGAGTAGGACGGTCTCAAGAACGTGAAAAAGTTAGAAGAACGATAATTTGGAGGAGATGTGAGTGAGAAACAGCTAAACAGGACATAAGGTCGATATGTATATTGGGTGAGTAACAGAGTTTAGGCTTAGAGGTAAAATAGATCATGTAAAAAAAATAACATCATAAAACGCAGTATTTATGTGCATGTGCTTGCGTGCATGTCTGTGTATGTGTGCGTTTGTGTGTATGTCTGTGTATGTGTGTGTTTGCGTGTATGTCTGTATGTGTGTGTTTGTGTGTATGTCTGTGTATGTGTGTGTTTGCGTGTATGTCTGTGTATGTGTTTGTGTGTATGTGTGTATACATACGTCACTAACAAGTTAAAAAAAAGAAAAAAAAACTGCAATCGTGACCTTTGCAAAGTTCATAGGATGCAGTAAAAAAACAAACATCCCCACAAAAGAGAGAGAGAGAGAGAGAGAGAGAGAGAGAGAGAGAGAGAGAGAGAGAGAGAGAGAGAGAGAGAGAGAAAGAAAGAAAGAAAAAAAAACATGGCTTTCCCACACATTTCTTTTTTCCTTTTCTTTAGGTTGTGAGTTGTTAGGAGCGATGTTTTTTTTTTAAGCTGTTATTAGGAGCGAAGGATTTTTTTTTTAAGTTGTGAGTTGTGAAGAGCGACGGTTTTCTTTCAAGTTGTAATTATTAGAAGCGACGGTAATTCTTTCTTTTTTTTAAGTTGTGAGTTATTAGGAGTTGTATTTAATCATGACGGATGAAAATTCCTTATTTTAAGTTGATTTAGTCCGACTGAGAGGATTCTCGATTTCAAATTGTAATGGAGTGTAATTTTATTTGAATTATATCTTTTCATTGAGTTGAAATTATCTAAGGATC
This sequence comes from Penaeus vannamei, assembly GCF_042767895.1. Taxonomy (NCBI): domain Eukaryota; kingdom Metazoa; phylum Arthropoda; class Malacostraca; order Decapoda; family Penaeidae; genus Penaeus; species Penaeus vannamei. The sequence continues at coordinate 16,529,323 of NC_091582.1, read as the reverse complement.
AATTTATCTCAATCGCTTAATTCATGAAAAGAGAAAAGACATTTTAATGCGATTCGGTTCAATCTCATCTTCGTCCATTAGAAGATCTTAGAAGACGTGTTGACACTTAAGTAGGAGAAAGTTGCAATTATTTCAGAATTGTCAATCGCTTTTGTTTCTTCGTCACAGCATCCAAGTGAAAGAGAATTACAGATTTTATTTTCCTTTTTTTTTTAGTCCTCTCTCCACGCTAGACGAGAAACAGTCAGGGGGGGAAATAAGGTCGATAAAGGTCGT